>NC_041401.2:18363268-18515768 GCF_900747795.2 Erpetoichthys calabaricus | reverse complement strand
GTCCAGTAGGCGCTCGTTGCGGGCCTCGATTAACAGGACGAGGGGCTGTTTAAGCTTTAAAGGCAACCAGGCGTGTGGATCTGAGCGGCGGGGGGCTCGGCTCTTCGCAAAGGTGCAGTATGAAGTGCTGTCAAACTAGCATGCCTTTCATATCTATCGAGCTATTCATATAGTGCCTTCCATAGCTACCTATTTTACTGCTTATTAGCAGGCAGACGCCTTTATCCAAGACGATTAACTACATCTGTGGCGCAGTTGCTTACATGTACTGGAGTACAAGGTGAAGTGACGTGCTGAGGGTCACACCATGTCAGACGAAGGATTTGAACCCGCAACCCCAGGGTTCGAGTTCCAAACTCTTATCGACTACTGTCAAAAAAGAGCGATCGTGTCACTATGTACAGTGTGTGTCTTTATGTAGTTTCTATTAATCTCTATGCGTGTCAAATATCTCTGTACGTGTCTATTATATAGTGCCTTTCGTATCTCTGTACAGTATATATATATCTATATAGTCTTTTCTATTAATCTCTATGCGTGTCAAATATCTCTGTACGTGTCTATTATATAGCGCCTTTCACATCTCTGTACAGTATCTTTATATAGTCTTTTCTATTAATCTCTATGCGTTTCAAATATCTCTGTACGTGTCTATTATATAGTGCCTTTCGCATCTCTGTACAGTATTTATCTTTATATAGTCTTTTCTATTAATCCCTATGCGTGTCAAATATCTCTGTACGTGTCTATTATATAGTGCCTTTCGTATCTCTGTACAGTATATATATCTATATAGTCTTTTCTATTAATCTCTATGCGTGTCAAATATCTCTGTACGTGTCTATTATATAGTGCCTTTCGCATCTCTGTACAGTATTTATCTTTATATAGTCTTTTCTATTAATCCCTATGCGTGTCAAATATCTCTGTACGTGTCTATTATATAGTGCCTTTCGTATCTCTGTACAGTATATATATCTATATAGTCTTTTCTATTAATCTCTATGCGTGTCAAATATCTCTGTACGTGTCTATTATATAGAGCCTTTCACATCTCTGTACAGTATTTATCTTTATATAGTCTTTTCTATTAATCTCTATGCGTTTCAAATATCTCTGTACGTGTCTATTATATAGCGCCTTTCACATCTCTGTACAGTATTTATCTTTATATAGTCTTTTCTATTAATCTCTATGCGTTTCAAATATCTCTGTACGTGTCTATTATATAGTGCCTTTCGCATCTCTGTACAGTATTTATCTTTATATAGTCTTTTCTATTAATCCCTATGCGTGTCAAATATCTCTGTACGTGTCTATTATATAGTGCCTTTCGTATCTCTGTACAGTATATATATCTATATAGTCTTTTCTATTAATCTCTATGCGTGTCAAATATCTCTGTACGTGTCTATTATATAGTGCCTTTCGCATCTCTGTACAGTATTTATCTTTATATAGTCTTTTCTATTAATCCCTATGCGTGTCAAATATCTCTGTACGTGTCTATTATATAGTGCCTTTCGTATCTCTGTACAGTATATATATCTATATAGTCTTTTCTATTAATCTCTATGCGTGTCAAATATCTCTGTACGTGTCTATTATATAGCGCCTTTCACATCTCTGTACAGTATTTATCTTTATATAGTCTTTTCTATTAATCTCTATGCGTTTCAAATATCTCTGTACGTGTCTATTATATAGTGCCTTTCGCATCTCTGTACAGTATTTATCTTTATATAGTCTTTTCTATTAATCCCTATGCGTGTCAAATATCTCTGTACGTGTCTATTATATAGTGCCTTTCGCATCTGTACAGCATATATCTTTATATAGTCTTTTCTATTAATCTCTATACGTGTCAAATATCTGTACGTGTCTATTATATAGCGCCTTTCTATCTCTGCACAGTATATATCTTTATATAGTCTTTTTCTATTAATCTCTATGCATGTCAAATATCTGTACGTGTCCATTATATAGTGCCTTTCGCATCTGTACAGTATATATCTTTATATAGTCTATTCTATTAATCTCTATGCGTGTCAAATATCTCTGTACGTGTTTATTATATAGTGCCTTTCGCATCTCTCTCTCTGTTTTATGCATCACTTCATACATCTCTACATACATATTCTTTATATAGTGCCTTTATTTCTATCTTTAATCCATTCCTGTTTATAACACTAGAAAGAGACCTGTTGTATGTTGAATTTTACTGTACACTATACAATATATCAATTATTTGGTGCCTTTCATATCTGTCTATTTATAATATACTTTCATCGCTCTCTCTACTTTTTCATCACTTAATTGTCGATTAAAATACTCACGTACATTTATTCTGTTTAGTTCTCCATTATATAGTGCCTTTCACATATATCGAACGTTTTTAATTTTATGTGGCTTTTAATGTGAACTGTAGTTTTAAATATGAAATCTGAAAAGAATGTGTATTTTTCTCTTTAAACACCTCGCTTTTTTTGCTGGGACCCCGAGGTCGTGCTTATGTGAGACCTTCTGCTGTAACTTTTTAACAAGGGGCCCCCAAGCCTGACGTATAGCTTCGGAGATCACCAAGTCTAAATCCGGCGCCACAGGGTATGGCTCACCCACATTGCCATATTCGCTGCTTTGATTAATTCATTGCGGTGGGAAACAAGCGTGGACGGGACTGAAGACCACCTCATTGCAGAGTCACTCTGACCTGGCTAATTCAAAGCCGTTAACTAACGCAAGAGCCCATTCTGGGAGTAACTCCAAGGCACACAGTCATGTGCGCTTTTTTGGGTGGTCTTTATTGACTGTAACTTAACTAAACTGCTATCCTTTGAAAGGGACGGGGTGGCGCAGTGGTTAGCACTGCTGCCTGAAACCTCTGGCACGCGCGTTTAATATCTGCGCCTTTCCCAGTTAACTTTGGGGTCCTGTCACGCCTCACAGACTTTGTGGTGATAATCCGTGACACTCAAAAGGAGTCTACGCCTGGCCATGCGGTACTAGTTTGTCTCTTATAGGCATTTTAAATTTATAAAACAAGGTGGCGCAGTTTCAGCGGCCTCACCCATCGTGCCTACAGTTTTATTGTTCTTGCTTTTGCATCTGACGATGTCCGCGACTCCGAATTGGGCGCCCCGTCCAGGGCAGGTTTGTGCGTTGAGCCCGTTACTGCCAGCTTAGGCAAAGAAAAATTAAAGAGAATGTAAACGCAAAGATACATCTGAGCACATTCGGACATGAAATGGTAAAAATGGCAAGAGTGCGGCCAGGGATGTTTATGTTATACAGCGCCTTTCATCCTCATTCTTAAAAATTAAGGCGTGTGAGGCAATAGGGAAACCTTTTTGTGTCCCTAAACGAACCACCTACATGAAGGGTACATAAATAACCTTAATTTAGATCCGGAACATGATCAATAAATAGACAATAACAGATTTGTGAAATGCTAATGGGTTCGAAATTGTCAAAGGACTCTTATTGCACACATTGACATTTTTTATGGTCTGTATATTAAAGATTTCAGTGTTGTACATAAAGTAGGAACATTTTCAGCTCCCAAAGAACCAACTTGACACACAACAAACCCTTCACAGAATGGAATGGTGCTTTGTGAAGCAGTGCAGGTTCTACAAGGACAACCCAATAAAGTGCCAGTAAAGAACCCAGCGCTGCATAAACACCCGAAGCCACCAAAACCTTAAGGCCTTATGAAAAAAAAAATAAATCTGTAAGGCCATTTGACAGGAAGTCACAGAAGAAACTCCATCGGACTGCGTGTCGCTGGGCATCCCGACTACAGTGACACGCGGAAAGAAATCGGAGCGCGGAAAGCGCGTGTGTGGAGTCGCAGTGGGAGCTCATTGGAGCTGATGGCGGAGTTTGTAATTTGTAATGAGCTCTGAAGCCTCCGTCCACGAGCACCGAGCAACGATCAAAAAGCTCAGTAATGGCAAATGAAAACTCCCTTCGCAAATTATAGAGAGCGGGACCCTGTTTGAAACACATGGATTGTGACATTTAGAGCCGAGAAGCCCTCGCGGTAACCCGTCACGGGAGAAAGATATAGAACCAAGAAAAAGGCAGGGAACAGTTTATTATTATTAATAATATTGATAATAATAATAAACTAAATCGATTAGGCAGAGTTTTGCAAAATATAAGTGTAGTTTCTTTAAAATAATTTAATAACGTGCCATTAATAACACCCGATTAATTCAGTGTTTCCTGGAATGCGACAGAGCGGCGGTCTTTCGCACAGCAAGACATTTATTATCACTCTTAATTATTAATTAGACAGGAAAATCACAAATAAAGGTGTGAGTGTGAATGTGTTTTGTTCCATCAATGTTACCATCCATTGCTGCGCTGCTAATATGCTTTAGCGCTTTGGGTATAAAAAAAGTGAAATACATCTTCTTGTTCTTCTCCTTCTTCCACCTTCTCCTCCTCTTCTTCTTCTTGTGTTTCATGCTGCCAGGACAGACTCACTAATGACTTTAATTACAGCTCACTCTGTGGTACTCACTTGAAAGGAGTTTTATTTATTTATTTATTTAAAATTCTGGGTAGATAAAACGGTGTAGATGCGATCACGACGGGCTCTGTTACATAATAAAAATGACAATTCAATAAAGCCTATACTTATTAAGCAATACCCCCAAAGCCTATGTCATGTCAGGAGAATGTCGCATCATGATAAAATAAAGGTGCCAAAGTGGTTCTTTACCCCGTGAAGTGCCATTGTTTTTTCACTGCACATGCCACCTGGTCACTTTCTGTGAGGAGTCTGCATGTTCTCTTTGTGTTCGACTGGCTGTTCCATTGGGTATATACTGGCTGTTCCTTCATCGAGTGTGGGTGTGCATGAGGGGGCCCTGCTGTAGACTGGCACCTCCATCCAGGGTTGCTTTACACTTTTTAAAAGTAAAGGTGCCAAGTTCTTCAGAGTGCCGTTACCCAGCGAAGTGCCATTGTTTTTTTTCAGGGCACATGCCACCTGGTCACTTTATGTGTGGAGTCTTCAAGTCACCCCGTGTTTGACTGGCTTTTCCATGGGGCATGGTTTTTCTTATTTAAGCGTGGGAGTGTGTGAGGGGGCCCTGCTGTAGACTGGCACTCCATCCAGGGCTGGTTCCTATACACTTTTAAAAGTAAAGGTGCCAGAGCGGTTCTTCAGAGTAATGCCACAGGAGAACCATTCTTGGCTCCCTAAAGAGCTATCTGCATGAAAATGAAGGTCCCACAAAGAACCTTTCAATTTACTTACAACTGTAACAGTCCCCATAAAAGCCATGAATTGATGATAACTGACTTGAGAAATACCAGTGGCTTCCTGATTTTAACAGGACACCTGCTACATAGGGTGCAGTCACGCAGGCTCAGTTCAGGGTTTCTTGTTCTGTCGGTATCCTGCCTACTATACTCTAAAGATTTCACTTTTGTCCAAATATTTGGAACCTCTTCAAAGCCAAAAAAAATAAACCAATCTGATGTGCAGAGAACCCTTCATAGAATAAAATAGTAATTTATCAAGCAAACGTTCTGCAAGGAACCACACCACCCAGTAAAATGCCAGTGCACCCTGAACCCCATCCCATTAAGCAGGTTGGAGAATATTATATTATCCATCCATCCATTTTCCAACCTGCTGAATCTGAACACAGGGTCATGGGAGTCTGCTGGAGCCAATCCCAGCTAACACAGGGTGCAAGGCAGGAACCAATCCCGGGCAGGGCACCAACCCACCTCAGGATACACACACACACACACCAAGCACACACACACACACACACACACACCAAGCACACACTAGGGACAATTTAGAATCACCAATGCACCAAACCTGCGTGTCTTTGGACTGTCGGAGGAAGCCCACGCAGACACTGGGAGAACATGTAAACTCCACGCAGGGAGCACCCATGAAGCGAAGAATATTATATTATATTAAATTATATTATATTATACCAGTAACACCGCACTGCTATGATGATAACGTGCAGTGAATCCACTTGACTTGACATTCCTAGTTTTCCTCCTCTTTCTCTGTACGTTTATCATTCGTTTGCTCAGAGGTTGATGCGCTTGCTGTTTCCTGAGCAGCTCTTCTTATCTCCACCCTGGCAGCCTGCTTCTTCTCTTCTTTTGTCGGCATCTTTTTGCATTAAAACTGATGAAGTCAGCGTTTGTGTTACAATTATTTAGTATATTTTCCTTAATTTTTCACTTAATCTGGCACTTAAGTCTTCAATCTGCCTCAAGAATGATTTAAGATATGAAGAGTTAGGGGAAGTGACGGCGAAGGTGGTAAGGATGAGAACGACGCCTGTATGCATGTGCTGCCCTGCTGATTGATTCTACAATTAAATAAAATAAAAATAAAAAGAGGAATAACCTTGGAGGTCAATCATCGCCCCGAATCGGACAGTAGACGTCGTGTAGTATATGTGTACCAAATGTCAGGTCAGTAGGTCAAACGTTTTGCAAGCTACAGGTGATTTAAAATCCTGGACAGACAAACGGACAGCCACGGTATTATATTATATTATATTATATTATATTATATTATATTATATTATATTATATTATATTATATTATATTATATTATATTATATTATATTATATTATATTTACATCCTGCAGTGGGCTCTCACCCTGCCCGGGGTTTGTTTCCTGCCTTGTGCCCTGTGTTGGCTGGGATTGGCTCCAGCAGACCCCTGTGACCCTGTGTTTGGATTCAGCGGGTTGGAAAGTGGATGGATGGATGGATTATATTATATTATATTATATTATATTATATTATATTATATTATATTATATTATATTATATTATGTTATTTTATATTTACATCCTGCGGTGGGCTCTCGCCCTGCCTGGGGTTTGTTTCCTGCCTTGTGCCCTGTGTTGGCTGGGATTGGCTCCAGCAGACCCCGTGACCCTGTAGTTAGGATATAGCGGGTTGGATAATGGATGGATGGATGGATGGATGGATATATTTACATCAGCACTCTTAAAAACAAAGGTGCCAATGGTTCTTCAGAGTAACGTTACCGAGTAAAATGCCATTTCAGAGCCATGATCTTTTACATTGTATGCCACCTCTAATGTTTCTCTGAAGAGTTTCCATGTTCTCCCGATGTCCAAGTGTCTGTCTCTTCCATCAGGTACTCTGTTTTCTCCTTATTTGAGTGTGGCTGTGCGTGAGGGGGCTCTGTGCTCCATCTTGGATCAGCTCCTACTTTGTGCCCCAACACACTAAGAGAGTTTGAGAATTCTCTCTTATATCTTGAAATTCTCTGCACTCCTGCAAATAAAGGGAGCCACAGTGGTTCTTCCGAGGGATGCCACAGGGGAACCATCCACGTGACGGTTCCAGAAAGAAGTATCTGTCATGAATTTTGGGGGTCCTGAGCACAATAGTCACAAAAATGCACACTACAGGGAAAAAAAAACCAAACACTAGCTAAATACAAAAAAGTAGAAATGTAGAATCTCTATAAATAAACAGAAAAAAATGCTCTGAAGACAAAACAGACACAGCAGGGGGATGCAATGCAAACACCAAAACACGAATCAAGAACACAAACTCAAAAATACACCATAAGGTCAAAAATCCAGTACATTAACAAAAACAGAATAAACAAAACACACCAACGGCAGAGCATTCAATGAACCGCAACGGACTGTGTTGTTTCCTTCTGCTTTTATAGGGCTGAGGGCAATCCTCTGGTGGTAATGGGCAGGTGCCCCCCCCCACCACCACCTTGGGAGACCACCCACAAAGCACATAGCACTTAAAAAATACAGTGACATATAGATATTAAATAATCTACAACGTGAACATAAAACAAAGAAGATAATAGAAATAAAAAAGATATTTCAACTCTGCCACAGGGGGGACCCTTGGCTGAAAAATAACACTTTCATTTATTTAGGTCCATAATGGGTTCCAAAAATCTTATAATAGATTTATGAAATATCAATGGGTTCCTAATTTTAAAAAGCTCTGCACAATCACAGTTCCGTTTTTCTTGATCTGTTAGTATCCTGCCTACTATACTTTAAAGAATTCTGTTTTGTCCACATATTAGGAACCTTTTCAAAGTCCAAAGACCCAACGTCATATGCAGAGAACCCTCCACAGAATGAAATGGTTCTTTGTCAAGCAATGGCTCCATGAAGAAAACACACAGCCCAATAAAACAAACCTTATAGTGCCATGAAAGAACCAGACATTTTAAGAGTGTGTGTGACCCTGAGCAAGGCACTTCACCTGCCTGGAACCACACAACCCACTAAAGTGCCATCACAGAACCGTTAGTGTATGCCACCTGGTCACGTTCTGTCTGGAGTCTGAAAGTTCTGCCCATGTCTGACTGGCTGTACCACCACCTAGTCCAGTTTTTCTCATTAAGTCAATTAACATTTGGAATGTGGGTACACCCGAGTGGGCACTGTGATGGACTGGCACCCTGCCCAGGCTTGTTTACTACCTTGTGCCCCGTCCCATTAATTCAGGTTTCAAGATTTTGTATTATGATATCCCGATCAGCATTCTCCAAAATAAAGGTGCTAAAGTGGTTCTTCAGAGTATTGCCATTGGAACCATTTTTGATTTCCAGGAGAACCATCCACATTTAAGTCACAGGAAGAATGTTTATTTATTTAGATCCGTAACCAGCTTGATAAATAGGAGCATGTGATAACAGATACATAAAATATCAATGGCGTCCTGATTCTGCACACGCTCACACAGGCTCAGTTCACGTCGTCTTGATCTGTTAGTATCCTGCCTACTACACTTTAAAGATTTCTGTTTCCTCCACATCTTATAGAGCAGAGACCATCTCAAAGCACAAGAAAAGAATTTATTATGGCAAGAACCCTTCACAGAATTGTTAAGCAAAGGTTCAGTGAGGAATCACACAGCCCAATAAAGCACTAATGTTTTTACGCGTGCACACATTACCTGGTCGCCTTCCATGAGGAGTCTGCATGTTCTCCTATTTTACGTATTTGGCGGACACTTGTATCCAAGGCAGCATACCCCATCTGAGACACAATGGATTGCACGTCTTTTTGTTTTTCCAGTTGGAGCCCAGGCCAGTGAAGTGACTTGCTCAGGGTCACACGCACTCTTACTTCATTAATGGCACCATAAGGTTTTTTATGCTGAGCTGTACAGTCCCTCATGAAGCCATTGCTTCACTAAGGACCATGTTATTCTGGGAAAAGTTGAAAATCTTCCTGATATGTAGAAAAACAAATCTTTAATGTATGGTTGGTCACTAACACACATAACCTGGCAGTAAGAGTCCTTTTAAAAATCAGGACCCTTTGGTATTTCACAAATTTGTTACCTTCTGTTTGTGGTTGTTTAGATTATGGAGGCTGTTATGGATATAAATAAATAAAGGCTCTTTCTGGAACCTTCTGGGTCTTTAGGGAACCTAGAATGTTTCCTTTATAGCAGTGCTGAAAAGAGCCACTCTGGAGCCTTTATGTTTAGGAGTGTGGTGTCAGTAGTGGGATTTGAACACTCAGCCCCCATCACTACAACCACTATTCTCATAAAATGAAGTGAGATGGATATGAAACATGCTGTACAGTCCAGTAAATCTTACCTGCACACCTCAACTCCATGTGAATTTGTAGTTGGAAAAGCAGACTCCATGGAGTGTCAGACAGATCGACTCTGAGGCGCATCGCTCGACTCATATTCATTAGTTGAATTGAAGGTGAGAGATACTACTTTGTGATTTTGTAAAAACATTAACATGGTTTACTTGGTATGATGGCAACTGAAACGTGGAAGCATTAAGGTAGTGCGACATTACCAACCCCGGCGGTGACGGGGGCTGCAGTTGTGAACACATGGCGACAATGCGTTTCTTTTTATCCATCCTATCTACCTTTGCCACAAGATGCCCCTGTGCCCCGCCGCCGCGAGGTGAAATGCGCTATATTTAAAAAACCACACTGCTTAGCGCCCAGAGCGGAATTCCCGAGAGGGTTTTTATGGCGTAGCTTTTTTTTCTGCACATTTTGGAACAAACAGCCGAGACGTTCATCGGCGCAGAGATCTCTTCTGTTCGGGGGGGCTCATGTGAAGGCCCTTGTGAGCTGTTTGTGTGACTTGGAAGTGCAGAGACGCGTTTCCAAGCCGGGCTCGCTGCAGGCGTTTTTCGAGGCGGCCTGCTTTCGCTTCTTTGGCTCAGTCGAGTTAATAAAAAGTCTGGGGAGAGGCGCGCTGACTCCACAGTGTCTGCAAGGCTCAAGCCAGCCAAACAGCCCTCGCTCGGCGCTCACATGCCAGGGCGTGTTGCGTGCCTTCAAATGCGCTGCCCCAGGCGCTTGGTCGTGGGCCTGTTAATCATCCTGTCTACATCAGATCCTCCAGACCCGACCCAACCAAAACCAGAGGAGGGGTTTTTTCTTTCTTTCTTTTTTTTCTATTTTTATGTGGCGGATTTAGAACTCCTGTTTTGTTTTTACCTTTGCTCACTACAATCTTATACAAAATTAGCTTTCACCTTCTGCTAATATTAAAAGCATGAACAACTTGGGCAAGGGGAGGGGGGCTTTATTTAAAACGTGCAAACGCATTTCATCTGCGGCTACAATCGAAACGTGTCCACGGTAAAGGAGACATGCATGGCGCTAAATAGATAAGACGTTACACGATAGGGAACTAAAGGGAGTAGGCTAGGTTCCCTGGGGTCAGGCCGCTCTATTTGAAATGCTATGAAAACGCATTTCATGTGCAATTCAAATAAATGCACGTCTACAGTTAAAAAGAGGACACGCAAAGGCGCTATAAATTTAGCAAATCAATTAAAAGGAACTGCAGAAAGTAAATTGAGTAGTCTGGGGAAAGTTGGTTTTTAAATGTGAAAAAGCGTTTCATCTGCCGTTAAAATTAAAGCATGTCTACAGTAAAAAACATATTCAAAGCGATATATATTATATATATATATATATATATATATATATATATATATATATATATATATATATATATATATATATATATATATTCCATCCATCCATCCATTTTCCAACACCGCTGAATCCGAACACAGGGTCACGACGGGTCTGCTGGAGCCAATCCCACGCCAACACAGGGCACAAGGCAGGAAACAATCCTGGGCAGGGTGCCAACCCACCGCAGGACACACACAAACACACCAAGCACACGCTAGGGCCAATTTAGAATCGCCGATCCACCTAACCTGCATGTCTTTGGACTGTGGGAGGAAACCGGAGCGCCCGGAGGAAACCCACGCAGTCAGGGACACTAGGAACAGATCGCTTTATATGATACGTAAAAATGCCCTTTATCGGTGAATACAATCAAACCATGTCAATGGTAAAGAAGACATTCAAGGCGCTATATATATCAGATTCCATTACTTCTGTAGGTAGGTCAGATACATTGTGGGAAGGTTATTTTATTTTAAATGGAAAAACACATTTCATCTGCAATTCAGATAAAATCATATCTACGTTAAAAACGACATTCAAAGCGTTATATATATTTAACAAATTACTTGAGAGATAACTGATTCAGGCATTGGGGAAGCTGCACTGTTAAATGTGAAAATGCATTTCATCTGCAACTACAATGAAAGCGTGTCTGCAGAAAAAAAAAAAACTATCTATCTATCTGTCGTCTATCTATCTATCTATCTATCTATCTATCTATCTATCTATCTATCTATCTATCTATCTATCTATCTATCTATCTATCTATCTATCTATCTATAGAGAGAGAAGAAGAAGAAGAAGTAGGCCAGGTCGACTGGGGACAGATCGCTTTATCTGAGATAAGAAAACACTTTTTATCGACTAAAATTAAAATCACACCATGTGAACGGTAAAGAAGGTTTCAAGGCGCTATAATATGAAAACGACTCAATTCAAAGCATGTCTGCGACGAAGATGACACTCAAGGCGCTATACATATAACAAATGATATGAGGGGGAACTACAGGAGGTATGTCAAGTATATTGGGGTATAAGGGATTTTGTTTTAAATGTAAAAACGCAATTTAACTACGACTAAAATCAAAGCATGATATGCAGTATAGAAAAATATTCAAAGCTCTAATAAACTGAGAGACTGCAATTTTTATTTTTTTATTATTTACTTATTTATATCTTCTTTACAAGGTACATTTCTGTGGGTGGTTGCGGTGGAATGGGATAAGTTACTGCAGTCATTATTGGGTTTTTTTATTAGCTCCCCTGGTGATTATTGTTTTTTATATTATTGGTCATTGTGATTATTTATATTCGATGCATATTTGACCAATAAATAAAGTGCCCTGCGGTGGGCTGGCACCCTGCCTGAAATTTGTTCCTGCCTTGTGCTTTGTGTTGGCTGGGATTGGCTCCAGCAGACCCCCGTGACCCTGTGTTAGGATATAGCGGGTTGGAGAGTGACTGACTGACTGACTGACTAAATAAATAAATAAATAAAGGGACACCTGCAGTAGGTAGGTGAAATACCTGGAGCAGGGGGCCATATTTCAAATGTGAAAACGCATTTCATCTGCGACTAAAATAAAGGCATTTATACAATAAAGAAGACGTCAAGGCGCTATATAAAACAAGTTACTTGAGAGGGACCCGCAGTAGGCAGGTCAAGAGCAGGTGACATTCTCAATGTGTATTTTTTCCTTTAGGTTTGTAGACACCTCTCTACCCAAATAAGCAGACGAACGTCCGGCTCTTCGGAGTTCTTACAAATACGATGGAAGGCGCTTGAGTCTGCCCGCAGTCCATCCACCCAACATTCCGAACGCGTTAACCCAGGTGAGAAGAAGCGTGAGGTCCATCATTACAGAAACTAAAGAAACCAGGACGCACATAACAGTAAAATGCCTGCGTAATCCGGACACAAATTCTTGACTCCTTAGGTGATTACACGTTTACATTCTCAGTTAAACTGTCCGGGTGAGAGTCCCCAATCTTTAGACTGGACATCAACCCTATGCGCGGCGATCGGATCTTTAGAATGGCAGGTGAATGTCAAGTGAACTTTGGGTAAAAAGCGCTCACCCATCGCGGAACCGAACTAAGGTGAAGTCCTGCGATGCTGAGCTTCTATCTGCCGAGCCAACCTAACATACCAGAAGGTTCTCAGAGCCGCTTAATCCAATGCGGGCTGGTTGTCTGATCCCAACAGCAAGGCAGGAACAGCCCGTGGACGGATATTCAGTTCATTTCAAGGTCCACCAAAGGGGCATCTTGGATCGTGAGTTGGCCAATTAGCCCAACTCGAACATTTTCGGGCATGTGGATGAGACACAAGTATAAACAAACGAGCCTAGTGAACAGAATGGTCTCCTCTCGTTTGTCAAATTTATTGTTTGGGGGTAAAAAAAACAGAAAGGACACGTGACAAACACCGCACGGACATGGCGCGGGACTGCTAACCGCTGTGCCACCCAGAATGCTAACTAGACCTGTTTGATATTAAAATGTATGCAAATTCTGCTCGATCATTCTTAACTGTATTGTTTATCGCTGTAAAGCATGAAAAGACGTTCCGCTGTTATTTCCACGTGACAACAATAAACGGCTGACTTCTGCCATCACAACCACCATTTAATAAAGATGAGATCGTTTTCTTGATGCAGCCCGGGGTCATCGCGGTAAAGAATACTCGATGCATTCCCAAGCAAACATATTCAGTCACAAAAAAGCTACTGACACGGTGTGACCATGAACAATGCACTTCACCTGCCTGTGCTCCAGTTGGAACAACAGCAGCAATGTGAACAATTATATCTCAAATATTGTAAATCGTCTTTGATAAAAGCGTCACCCAAAATAATAAATAATGCATACTTAAGTACATGCATGCATACATCAATAAATAAATAAATAAATAACGAAAAGCAACTCTTTTTGCTCGGGGCAGGCCAGAAGCTATCCAAGACGAACCCGCACCGGGCGCGGTCACTCGTATCACGATATTTCCGTTACCAGTGGTATCTGCGCGCACACGAGACTAACCCAAATGCGCGTTCTAGCAGGTGCCAGCCCAGCTCAAGTCACGCGCATTGATAATATCCAGTACAGAGTCACGAAGCCATCACCGGCAGGGATGCCTGTCGGGCTACCTTACACAGCCCACCCGCAGGACCAATATACAATAAGAAGCAGCGGGGCCATCTTTATAAAGGAAGCTTATCCATCGCATGTCGCATCATCATTCGCTCACATTTCGGAGTCAAAAAGTAAAGTGGCAAGCAGTGTTGCGTTGTGCTTAAGACTTTGGAGTTCAATTCCTGCTACTGACAAGGTGTGACCCTGAGCAGGTCCCTACCGTATTAACAACTATATGTGGGGAAACTGCATCAGGTAGGTCAAATACATGGGAGAGGGGTGTTATATTTTGAATATGGAAACGCATTTTAAATATGAAAAAATTGATCTGCCTGCCTCATAGAATGTGTAATGTACAAAGTGCCTTGAACATCTTATTTACTGTAGATATACTTTGATTTTAGTAGCTGATGACATGAGTTTTTACATTTAAAATAATGCGCCTTTCTCCTAATGTAGTTGTCCCCTCTACTGCTGTTCCCCCTCATGAACATTTTTTGTGATCATATCTGTATTAAATATAAAAAACAACAATGCGTAATAGAAAAAAACTGACACCAGGGATTTCACAAAATAAAAAGTAAAAATAGCACCCGACTCCATCCCATCCCAACTAGTCACAAAAATTTGCTATGTTAAAGAAAAAATAAAAAGAAGAAGAAGACGGCCTAGACAAAAGAGGGAACTGCGGCCACTCATGTAATTTGTTATATACTGCGTATATAGCGCCTTGAATATCTTCTTTCCCGTAGACATATTTTTATTTTAGTCGCAGATGAAACGCGTCCTCCCCCAGTCCGCTTTTGCCACTTCCTGCAGGTACCGCGCGTGTAGTTTATCATATAAATTAAATATATAGCGTCTTGAATGTTAGTTTTACCGTTTACATGATTTTTGGTTGCAGATTAAATACGTTTTAACATCGCCTTCTCCCAATGTATGCTGCCGCCATATCATTAGTTATACAGTGTGTAGATAGATAGATAGATAGATAGATAGATAGATAGATAGATAGATAGATAGATAGATAGATAGATAGATAGATACTAATGAATACAGTAAACACGCTTTTAATGTAGTCGCACAGGAAATGCGTTTTTACATTTAAAACAAAGCCTCTTCTCTCATTGGACTTAACCTACCTATCATTTTTTTATACTTAATGTCTTCTTTACCGTAGACATGCTTTTAATGTATTCGGAGATGAAATGCACTTTTGCATTCAAAACAAAGCCTCGTTCTTCCAATGTACTTTTTAAAAGTAAAAACGCATTTCATCTGGGATACAATCAAAGCATGTAGAGAAGACATGCAAGGCGATATATATATATATATATATATATATATATATATATATATATATATATATATATATATATATATAAAACAAATTACTTAAGCCGGAGCTGCATTAAACAGATCAAGTATCCTGGGGTCAGCCGTTTAATTATTACGGAGAAAACGCATTTGAAATTGAACTAAACGAAAAGCATGTCTGACGAATAGTAAACATAATTAAAGACTGAAGAACAGTCGTAGACTACTAAGCACTGTTGTAAGTCGCTCTGGATAAGAGCGTCTGCTAAATAATGTAAATGTAAATGTATATACATACATATAAAGTAAGTAACAAATAATAGGAGGTGAAACTGCAGTAGGTAGGTCAAATAAATTGGAGGAATTGATCTTTTAAATGTTATCTGCGAACGCAATAAAAGAATGTCTAAGGTAAAGCGTAAAGAAGCAATTAAGCCGCCGTATAGCACGTGATAGTAGTGGGAACTGCATTAGGTAGGTCATGTGCATTGTGGGAAGAGGACTTTGTTTTAAAGGTGAAAGCACATTTTATATGCAACTACAATAAAAACAAGTCTACGGTAAAGAAGTCATTCAAGGCGCTATATAAAAAAGCATAACACGAGGACAAATTGCAGTAATTCTCGCCCTGGCGAATGAAAGGTGCCACACACACACACACACACACACACACACACATTTCCTATCCTGCTTTCAAACTCTGAGCGGAACCCCGCGTGAACTCAGTGACGAGCAGGCACTCGAACCGGCATTCAAACGCGGCGGGCCCGTTGCTTTTATCCGATGCGCCGCCATGCAGCTTTTTCAGTAAGCCGTGGACCTTTGTGTTAAAATGTATCTGGGGACCGATCTAGAGTTATCTCCCATTAGTTAAAAAAAAAAAAAAAAAACTCAAAGAAGTCTTGTGTCAGTTCGTCTCCCTTGCAGGGCGTTTCGTCAGCAGGGGATATTTATGGGATAAATTTATCTGGCGCCAGCTCTCTGGAGGCGGAGTTCAGTCACAGAGCTAAGAATTTCTTGCTGATTGATGTACGCCCCTACAGGAAAGAAAATATTCAATGTTTACCTCGAATCACAAATAGAAAAAAAATATGTAAAGCATATAGGCGAGAAACGAGTAACGGCTACACAGTAAAAGGAAAATTCGCGTCCAGAGCAAATACAAGGAGTGGACTGAAAACAATTATTTTATTTAAATAATCTCTTCATTTCATAAAGGCAACACTGCAAAGATGTCGTTTCCATAATAAATAAGGAAAAATACATTTTGTTTACAAACTTTGCTTACATGAACATGGAGGAGGGGTGGGGTGTGGTGGAGGGGGGGGGTCAGTCTGTAGGTGGGATCAGTAGCTTAATTTTATTCAGCCGTCCATATGACGGAAAAACAAAATGTCTTGAAAGGAAACAAATACATCTAGGGCGCAACTTTATAAAATAGAACGGGGTTACAAAGAGCGTTTCTACAGCTTTAGATACGTCAAATTTACACAGAAAAAAAATCAGAAGATCTGCACAGATGACTTTTATGTACAAACCAAAATCCTTTAGGCGGTATACAGGATTCAAATGGTAACCTCGTATAACGTTTTATAAAAATTAATTAACAACCATGTGTATCTACATTTAAAAAGTCCATTTTATAGTCAAACATTGAGGTCATTTTAAAAGGCACCTATTTCAGTACAAAGAATTTGAAGAAAAAAAAATCTGCTACATCAGTGATTTTTGCGGTTCGCAATTCCTGCATTGACTTGAATAACTTAACAAAAAAATGGAGGCGCCTCGCTTCAGAATCTCGCCACACTCCGTCCTTTCCCAATTCTATTTTTTATTAGAATAAACCCAAAATAAAAGGGTTCAACCCAACGTGGCCGGTCTGGACCTCGGATGTCTTCTTCTTCTTTTTTTTTTTTTAAATATTATTTTCCTTTTAGAGTTTTAGCCGCACGTCGGGGCGAGGAATCCGGGAGACAAGACGCAAAACAAAAGACTTTCAAAAATGTTGGCAGCATGAAGGCGGATTGGAGAGCTTTCAGAGCTGGGCGCTTTCAGATCAAATCTGCAGAGTGTGGCCACATCAGTCTTAAACATGTACCCAAAAATCATGAAAATACAAATTGAAAGAAAAGAAGCAGATGGTGGAATGGTTGTTGCGGGCGGGCGGGCGGTCGTATGCATCAGCACTTTTCCCCAGTCTGTAGAAACGAACGAAGGGGGCAGCTTGATTAAAATATTGCTCCAGCGCTCACCGCCGAATTGTGATGGTGTTGTAGCAGCGGGTTCGGCTGCAGTGGGGACGTGTTGGAGGACGGGTACCACGAATAGTTTCCCAAGAAAGAAGGGGCGGTTGTGTTTGGGGGGCTGCTGTTCTGAGACAAGCTCGAATTGACACTGTTCATCCTTTGATTCTGAGGAAAGTCCCAAGTGACGGCAGCCGGCGGTGAGCTGCACGGCGGAGACTCGCTGGGTCCTGCGTGCTGGTCCGGTGGGATCTCCCCGCTTTTCCAAAGCTTCTTGAACTTTGACCGTCTGTTTTGAAACCAGATTTTTACCTGCGAGGGAAAAAAAGAGAAAACAGGATTTATAATCATTGTTCTCACCAGGGCAATTCTATATAGACTCGAGCTGCGCGTTCTTCAGTGCAGCTGCTGCGCACGGCTCCGGATCTCGAATTTTGCTCTGTGTGGAGGGCGGCGCGGTGGCGCAGTGTTCAGTGCTTACGAATCCGGCGTACTTGATCGCTGACTGCCGGAATCTTGCGCGCTCTTTCCATGTCAACCTGTGTTTTCTCCTCTCCAAGCACTTCAATTTTCCTCCCACATCCACAATAGCCTCTGGTAGATTTTGCCCGTTCCTCGCTTATCCCGTGTGGCTTATGTAGCTTGTGTGTTCTCCCCAGTATTTGTCTGCGTTCCCACCCGTGTCTCCCCATAAATAAATAAATAAATAAAGAATGTCCGGTTAAGTTAAGTACCGAATCTAAACCAACACATAATGTAGGTGCGTGCCTTATTAAAAATAACTGTTCGAATATGGATTATTATTAGGCTGCCACCATTGCAGACTTGCAACATTTGAGATACAACTGGCTACAATTCGTTCGTTTATCCAAATGGGGCACAGGGAGATGAAGGGACCTGCTCATTGTCACACAGTGTCAGTAGTGGGACTTGAACCCACAACCTCGGGGTTTTAAGTCCAAAACACTAACCACTATGCCACACTGGTTTAATTATTCAAGAGATGTTTCACTCTGTGAAGTTTCTTTGAGTTTTGTAAATGTTTCTAATATATGGACAAAATATCCATCCATCCATTTTCTACACCTCCTTCACCTTGATCCGGGTTGCGGGGGTGTAGAGAAAAGAGAAATCTGTACAGTGTAGTAGGCAGGATGCTAACAGGTCACGATAACCTGAACTGAGCCTTGAATGGTAATATGTATGTATGAAGTCACCAATACTTCACGCTATCTTGCTATTATTTACTGTATGGAGCTTGTTACAGATCTAAATAAATTAAAGGTTCTTTTTTTGAAGCTTTCACATGGACGATTTTTTTAGGGAACAAAAATGGTTCCCCTATGACGTCCCATTTAATAACTACATTTGCCCCCTCCCTTTTTTTTGGAAGATTTAATGTAATTTGACGTTCTCAACATATCAGGAAAACCTGATTGTATGCTTGACAAGAGTCCTTTGAAAAATCAGTAACCCACTAATATTTCACAAATCTGTCATTATCAATTTGTGGTTATTTATGAAAGCCTTGTAAATCTAAATAATAAGGAACCTTCAAGAAGATTTTTTTTTTTCTGAGAAGCAAACCACTTTGACACTTTTATTTTTAAGAGTCTAGAGGGGAATATCGCGATATAATATATAACTTTCTCAATATATCAAGAAAACCTGAACTTAACCTGTGTTATTGTATGTAGGCAGAATCTCCCTAAAATTAGGAGCCACTGGTATATTTCATCAAAAAAAAATATTCGTGGATCTTTCCTGTGGATTGTTCTTCTGGGAACCAAAGAATGGCTCCACAATGGCACCTTTATTTTGTAAGAGGGTCGTGCTCTTTGGTTGCCCGGTACCCACAAACCCGAAATTGAGATATAAAACGAAAAAGTGTCTGGTGTGTTGACTATAAAATCTGAGTATAAAATGTGCCCAGAAGCTGAGGAAACGTTTGACATGCCGTAAATCCTGAGGTCTGTTTAACGGTTAATGACTCAGAATTCTTATTGTTGCATAGATTGAGCCAAATGCCGTTAATTTATTTGTATGAAATTATGTCCTGTATGTTGCAGGTTAGTAAGAAAATAAAATTTATACTGGGAAACATTTTCACTTTGTTTTTTGTGGTTTGATACAGTATATTCCAAATAATTGAAAATAAATTCAGGACATTTTAATTTTGTTAAAAGACAATGCTATGTTTAAAGAAACGCCACTTCACGGCATTTACAATAATTGCCTCTTTTTTTTTTTTAGTTCGATGAATTAAAAACACATAACTGTTGTGTCTCTACCCGTGGGGTGCCGGTGCCATCCCTGGACGGGATCACAATCTCGGCAAATCTTTGAATGGCCCCCTGGTACTCTACCATCCACCTCACCATAACGTCTGAGCGAGCGTTAAAATCGGTTCTTGAAATGAATCCCACCCCTGAATGAAGCGAACGAAGCGAGCGCCACCGACGCGTCTTTTCCAGGCTTACCTGAGTCTGAGTGAGGCCAAGTGAGGCGGCCAGCTCCGCTCTTTCCGGCAGGGCCAAATATTGCGTCTTCTGAAATCGTCGTTGAAGCGCTGCCAGCTGAAAACTCGAGTAAATAGTCCTGGGTTTTCTTACTTTCTTTGGCTTGCCGTTGACCATTCTAATTTCGGGCTCGTTTTCCTCTTTTTCTGCAAGGCACATAAATGACAACATCAGCGGGTGAGCGGAGTGACCCGAGGATACCGGTGCCCTCTGAGATGCCGACTGGCTAATAAGGCACGAAGTCCTGCACACTACTGAATAATGCAAGATAATTCTTCATCTCGTTCCCCGGAGTAATTGGCAATAAGGACTCTACATTTTGAAAGGGTACAATAAAAAAGGCCTTAACGCTGATGACATTTCCAATTATCCGAATATTTCGCGCTCACTGGGATCTGACTTCCCAGCATTAAACATGAAAGTGAGTTTGGCAGCACAACCTTCTGGTACATTTACGGCACATGCTGCTAACTTAGCGTGCCAGGTGGCCCCGAGACACCATACGTAACGAGTCCCCCGCGTATCTTAAGACGTATAGACAGTCGCTTCTCTTACCTGCGTCCGTGTGGGCTGGAGAAGAGCTGGACGGGTATGGCCCGTAGGAGCTGTAAGAGCCGCTGTAGCCGAGATCGTAGGACTTGGAGCTGTAAGGTACGCTGTTCATGGCGTTGGTGTGGAACTGGTAGGTACTGAGCTGTCCATAAGGCGAGCCTCCGCAGTGGCCCGGCTGTTGGTTCGTGTAGTAACTACTGTCCGTGGCAGTGGACACCGGTAAAGTGGGCGACTCCTGCGACTTGTGCACGCCGTGGTAATTATTCGAGGTAATCTGGTTCGCGTGCATATCGGTGGCTAAGCTGTCAAAAACTCCAGTCATCGTATTACATAAAGAAACTTAGAAAAAGTAAAAGAAAAAAAAAGAAAAAAGAAAAGGCAAAATACCCCGAGAAGTCTACTTCAGTATCAACCTCAAATGAGACAACAGTGTGAAGAAAAGCAGGAGGACAACACCCTGCGTGGAATTAGCACACTTTTAGACAGGGCTCTAATAACATCCTTGCGTCTCTGAGTTTCTGTGAGGGGAGAGAAAAAAAATAGGCAACACAACACGACCAAGTCGCGCCTCTACCGGGATCTTTGATTGTCTGCTGCCAAAGACGCCGGCGGGTGGGCATTTATCCAGTGTCACGTGAGCGCTCGCCCTCGTCAGACCGCGGCAGCCAATGAGAGTTCTGCGAAAGCAGACTTTTCAGGATGAGCATCCGCGCCACGAGGAGCTCCGTTACTAGCGCGCACGCGGCCGCGTCCACAGTCCGCATACAGAAAAGACAAACAAACAAACAAACAATAAGTCCGGTTTATAACTTTTACTTTTCATAGTAAACTAGGAATTAAGTCACGTTTCCCCCGATTTACTGACATATACATTATGGTGCATACAAAGACATCTTTCCAGATTATAATCATATATGTGCACAATGAAAAGAATAAATTTTAAAAAAATGTATGGTGAAGGACATTGGCGTGGAATTAACTTATTTCTATCTATCTATCTATCTATCTATCTATCTATCTATCTATCTATCTATCTATCTATCTATCTATCTATCTAGATAGATAGATAGATAGATAGATAGATAGATAGATAGATAGATAGATAGATAGACATGAATAATACATGAACGTCACCTCAGAAATCTAAATGTCGTGTTTATTATTTTCTTTGAAATTTAAAGTTTTATTTTTAATTTACGCATATACATACTTTATATCCATCCACTTTCTATTGTGCTGTTTCTGAATCTTATGCTCCTTTCTTTTTTTCCAAAGACAGTGTTTTAAAATTAATTGTTA
Organism: Erpetoichthys calabaricus; assembly: GCF_900747795.2. Taxonomy (NCBI): domain Eukaryota; kingdom Metazoa; phylum Chordata; class Cladistia; order Polypteriformes; family Polypteridae; genus Erpetoichthys; species Erpetoichthys calabaricus. Next base: position 18,493,721 of record NC_041401.2, on the reverse strand, counting down.
CTGAGTGTTGATAAACAGTGCAATTTTGTTGTTAGCTACCTTGAGTATAAACCACTTTGTTCCCTGGGCAATTCGTATTTTATTTATTTAATGTTGTAAATCACAGCAGTACTGGTATATCATCCATCCATCCATTTTTTACCCTCTAATCAGGAACAGGGTTGCGGGAAGTTGGAGCCTATCCCAGCAATCATCAAGTGCAAGGCAGGAACACAGCTCCAGTACCTATATATAGATAGATAGATAGATAGATAGATAGATAGATAGATAGATAGATAGATAGATAGATAGATAGATAGATAGATAGATAGATAGATACGCATAGATATATTCTTGCATATACCTTCACATGCACAAACATAGACAGATGCATGTATACTTTAAAATATATATCTTACACCCTTAAAGACAATTTTATTCCTTAACATAACAGAGAAGTTTGACAAACGAGCGCTCCTTTTGTTAGTTATCGGCGAAATTGTCCCAATTTCTCATCCAGATCAACACCGACACCAGATAGCAATGGTGAGGAGGGCATCTCAAATAATAGGAACCAAAGTCCCAAAATTCCAATTTTTCTCGATTTATTACGTGGGGACAACTTAGCCCGACTAAACAACACCCCCTGAAGCCTGGCGTGATCCGGATCCAGTTATTTAAGGTTTCCACTTGATTTCGCCTCAATGGACTACAATTCCCTATACAGTATTCAAAACATCACATAGCACTCTCAAAACCCACTTAATCCAATTCAGAGTCCTAGGGGGGCAGGACCTATCGGACATCCATTCATTCATCCAGCTTGCTAACCCGCTTATTTCGGGGCAGGGTCGTGAGGCAGGTGGGGCATATTCCAACATCTAGGCCAGAGTCTAGAATTCTAGATGGAGCGACCACTGTTACACAGACACACACTGATACCCTTTTGTGGCAATAGGGTCGAGGCAGGAGCCAGCTCTGGATGGGGTGCTCATACTGTCACACACACACTCATGCGTACACTTTCATGAGGTCAATGTGACATCAACTATTTACCCAAAACGGGTAAATTCCTTGAGATTTGGGAGGAATAATGGCGTACAAACAGGCACGCAGCCACAAAGAGAAAGTCTAACTCCTCACAGACAATAACTTGATTCTAAAACACACACACGCACATAACAAATAATCAATAAAGAGTGCATCACTGATGTATTTTCTTGTAGTTATATGTTACACAAACGTAGATTTGCGTGCTTTATACTTGCACTGTACAACAAGGCGTGACATTTGACAGCAAACTAGAGGAGAAAGCACTTTTGCGTCCCGATTTTCCCCTGTTTAACATATTTTAGTTTTTTTATTTCTAGTCCATATAGTTAACATCACCCAAAGCGTGTTGTTTCAAATCCAAGTCTGTGCCCAGTCCGATCCTTGCTTGCCAGTTTTCCGACGCTCTCTCAAATCTGACTTCGTTAAAGTGTGCCACGTAAAACCGTTTATCTCCAAAATGCTGAATGGATGCATGAATGAGCGGAATGAAATATCAGTTTTAAAGATTCTGCTTTTCAGTGTATACACATTGAACAAAGGTTTAAAGGCGCTTTCACGAGATGAAAAAGACAGAATCTGCAACGAGTTCCTGTCTCATTTCTATTTTAATATCCTTACGAGGTGTTATCATTATCTTTCAGCAAGACGCGCACGAAAAGGAGGAGCGGAGGAGTGATAATAAACGCCGAAGAGACGGTAATGACTGAAGATGTCCGTGTTTTGTTTTTTTTTTAAATTCCCGACTGATGAGCCTTTCGGCTGATTTCGTATTGTTCTCGGGCTCTTTTTCTTAATCTGTGTCACAGCTGTTATTTTAGGCCTTTGTGAAAGTTTGTTATATTCGAATGGCACAGTTGTTTAGTTGTCCCGGTTTGTTTAAATCAGATGCGCTCCACTTCATTCACCGCCCTCTTTCCTCCCACCATCCGGACTTGATCTGCGGACTTTTGTTTGCTTGGCATCAGTAAAAGCCGTCCAAGCTTTTCCCGTTGGGCTGAACAGGCTGCCGACTTGCCATCCCCGGTCAGGAAATTAAGGTAAACAATTTATCAAGATAAACAACTGGGTTGTAAAGGTCTATTTTTCGAAATAAGACAGCGATCGTCTCATCTTAGCCTGTCTATTGATTTTACGTAACAAATGAACAGTAACAACTTTATTTTTTCGCATCCTAAGAGGGGATGCTTTCTGACTTGCATCATGGTCCCTCATTTGGCCGCCTACATTTGGATTATGGCGCCACCCGGCGGCGCTGCCAGTCTCCGTTGGTTTTTGCGGCGCGATGCTCGAGACAGACGGTGTAATCATTCTTTGGCGCCAGTCTTCTGAATCTGGCAGGTGAGGAAAACAGCAATTTAAAACCACGGAATTATGCCGGTGCTTATTGACGATGCATACCTACCTGAAGCTACCTGAGTGCCGTTGAAAATACTTGTTTTAACGACAGTGTAATGCAAAACAAGCTGCTGCCGCGGAAAAAATCCTCTGGAAATCCATGACGCAGGGAGTCAGTCGGGGAGGCAGAGGCGCACAAAGCGGAGTGCGTGTGTGGTAGCCGCTCTCCTGTTGTCTTTTCGGGCTCTTTTTTCTTTTTCTTTTCTTTTTTTCTGTTTTTAAGCGAACCCTCCGGTAATGCGTGCGTAAGCACCGCAGCAGAATTTTTAAAGACACGAAAACATGAAAGTGCTGCTCGGCAGGTAGCGTTGACTCCTCAGACCTGCCGGGTTTGCTGACTTTCCATTTGCCGCGGACTTGTTCCCCCCGTGTGCGCGTGCGCTTCTCCATACTGGCTTGGTCAGCGGGTGGCTGTGCCCGTGAGTGCCCCTCAGGCCTGGTCTTAGGTATTATGGGGCCCTAGGCAAAAGGGGGGTCTAGGGGCCCCCAGAGGTGGGCGGAGCCCCCTTGGAAGCTCTGTGAAATGCGTGAAAATGAGACCAAGGAGTCGATCCGGGGCCCTAGGCGGTCCGCCTACTTCGCCTATGCCGGGCCTGATTGGGACAAATAATGTTGTAGTATATTTAAGTATATATGACAATTGCTCACTCGGACAATTTGTTTTGGGGGCCCCCAGGAAGGCGGGGGCCCTAAGCTATAGCTTGTGTAGCTTATACGTAAATCCTGCACTGAGTGCCCTGCAAAGTCAGCGTTTACTACCAATGCTACCCCCGGATAGGCTTTGATAGACTGCGATGTTCGACAGGAGCCCCGAATCAAAACACGAATGGAGGGGGCGTCGAGGGACGTATCGAGGCGCCCAGGGTTAGAGGACACCACGGCGCTGAGCTAATGGCTTCACGCGTTAACAGTCCCGAGTCTGCCGCAGTGCTCCGTTCATTGTTTTAAAATCGCGATCCCTGTTTTTGTATTTATATTATATAGTGCTCTTCAGCAAGGAAAAATAATCTTTATTTTTATGGTGCTCTTTAACAAGGAGCAAATAATCTTTGTTTTAATGTGCCTTTGTACAATGAACACATTTTTTTCATTTTTATAGTGCTTTTTTGTAGTGAGAAAGTAATAATTTTTAAACGTAGTATCAATCTGTATGGAAAAAATAATAACCCTTTATTTTATATAGCGCCTTTCTATTGGTGGAAAAATAGCATTTATTTTGTTAAATTGACAAAATTGACAAAAATCTTTATTTTTATATTGTACTTTTCTATAGCGGACAAATGCTTTTATTTTATGTATGCCTTTCTACAAGGAGGAGATCATCTTTATTTTGTTCAGTGACTTAGTAAAGAAAACACACACTTAATTTATATAGTGCTGCTCCATAGTGAACACGTAATCTTTATTTTATAAAGTGCCTTTCTGCATGAACAAAACATTTTATTTTATATAATGCCTTTCTTTGACTGACAAATAACTTTTACTTTGTATAATAACATTCTGTAGGAAGCATGTCATCTGTTTTTCATATGGTGTCTTTCTATGGGTAATAACTATTCTTTATTCCTTATACTTCTTTTATAATAATAATAATAATAATTCATTACATTTATATAGCGCTTTTTTTTAGTGCTCAAAGCGCTATCCACATAGGGAGGAACTGGGAAGCGAACCCACAATCTTTTATGTATAAATTATCGTTATTTTATAATTGTCTTTCAATATGGAATATATATCTGTTATTTTTTTATAGTTATTTTCTAAAGGGAGCAGACAGTCTTGTTTTTATAATGCTTTTCTGGAGGAAACAAATGCTCTTTATTTTTTATATAGTGCCTTACTAAAGAGAGCAAATTCTTTTTATTTTATAAAGTTTTCTGTAGTGCACACACAACCTTATTTTATTATATAACGCCATTTTATAATGAATATGTAACCTTTATTTTATATTGTACATTTCCATAGTAAACAGTAGCGACTTTCTATAGGAAAGAGATAATCTTATTTTTCTTATATAGGACCTTATTAAAGGAAACAAATAATCTTTATTTTATAATGCTCCTTACTGTAGTGCAGATGTAATTTATATTTCATTTACTGCCTTTCTATAAAGAAGCAAAATTCTTTATTCCTTATTTTTAATGCTTTTCTGTATTACACAAGTACTGTAATCTTTATTTTGCACAGTGCCTTTCTGTTGAGATCAAATAATTTTGTTTTGTTTATAGTGCTTTTCTGTAATTGAAAATAATCTTTATTAGATATAGTGCCTTATATTAAATAAACAATAATATTATCCATTCATCCACCCATTATCCAACCCGCTATATCCTAACTACAGGGTCATGGGGGTCTGCTGGAGCCAATCCCAGCCAACACAGGGCGCAAGGCAGGAAACAAACCCCGGGCAGGGTGCCAGCCCAACGCAGACAATAATATTATTTATTTAAAATTTTACCTTTAAGAACAGATAGTCTTTTTTATATAGTGCCTTACCAAATGGATGAATGAGTAGAATGAAAAATCAGTTTTAAAGATTCTGTTTTTCAGTGTAAACATATTAAATCTTTGTTTTTTACAGCTTTGGTTTAGAGTAGACAGATACTCTTATTTTATAAAGCGTGTTATTTTTAGTGAACAAATAAACTTATTTTATAGTGTACCTTTTTATAGGGAAGCTAAAATCCATATTTCATATACTGTGTTTCTGTCTATAGGAAACATATAAACCATGTTTCATATACTGCATTTGTATAGAAATAAATATTCTTTGTTTTTTATAATGCTTTTCTGTGGTGGACAAATAATTTTTATTTTATACAGTGACCTTCTATAGAGAACAAATAATCTTTATTTTCTATATTGCCTTTCTGTATGGAACATATAATGTAATATTTTATAGTGTCTTTCTGTATGGAGCGTATAATCTGTATGTCATATAGTGTCTGTCTATAGGGAACGATTATTCTTTGTTGTATATGCTGCCATCCTATACTTAAAAAGTAATCCAATATTTTATAGTGCCTTCCTACAACATTGAATATGGAACATATAACTATTTCATATGTTTCCTTTGTTTAGGGAACAAATCATTTTTATTTTATATGATGCTTTTGTACAGGGAAAAATACCATTTATTTTTTTATAGTTGTTTTCTGTAGCAGACAAATGCTTTTCCTTTTATATAGTGTCTTTCCACAGCAGACAAATGATCTTTATTTTACATTCCCTTACACGTCAGACACGACCCTGCATTCAACAGTTTGGCAGCTGGCAAGTTAAGTGACTCAGATGGCATCACACCGAGGGTCTGAGACTGTGTTGGAGAAGTGTGAGCCTGCAGCTTCGTGTTGTCACGTGTACAGAGCACAATGAAATTCTTACTTCCATGTTACACGTAGCACTTCATTAAACATAAATAAAGGATGGCAAAGTGGCCAGTGGTCAAGTGTCAAAAGCAAAGGGATTTTGAAACTGAGTGATTACCACCATAACGGCAGAAAGAAAAAGAAAAGCAGCAACATCTGCTGAACATCAAGCAAATCACAGAAATCTTGATTATGTGACAAAGAACACCATAATAATAATAATAAGATGAAGAAGAAGAAGAAGAGCAGTGCCATCAGCTGAGTGTGAAGTGCAGGACACAGAATGCAAGAACGACAAAGGTGGAGAAATGCATGTCGACAATCGAGAAGATTGACTAGTACAGTGGTGTCCAACTCTGGTCCTACTGGGCTGCAGTGGCTGCAGGTTTTCATTCAAATCATCTTCTTAATTAGTGAGCCGTTTTTGCTGCTGATTCACTTGTTTTGATGTGACTCAGGCCCCCTTAGTTGTTTCTTTTTCTTTAATGTGCAGCCAAACAATAAGCAGACACAAAACAAGCTGCCACATGACCAGTTAATCTTTAAATAAAGAAAGGTGAAGGTCTTGGTCATGTTGGACTGCTCAGGTCACCAAAACATCTTGATGGTGGTCTTAGAAAAAAACAAAAAATCAGCAGTCTGCTGTGGCAGAATGAGAGCAGCAACAAGTCATGATATTCAATAACGGCTTTGAATGACAGCAAGAACTGGCTTTTTATTAAGAAACTGGTTGGAGTGAAACTGGCTGGAGTTTGACGTTCCAGTTTAGCTGGTCATCCGCTGGCTCATTTCACATCTCAGTTCTGTTTGGCTGGCATTTAATGAAGAAATGAATCAACTCAGAGGACTGAAACCTTAAAAACAGGGCTGTTAAAATGAAGGGGAAAGAAGTTAATTAGCAGTGAAAACTGATCTCTGATTAGGAAAAGAGTTGGAATGAAAACCTGCAGCTACTGTGGCCCTCCAGGACCAGAGTTGGACACCCCTGGTCTAATACATGTTCTGAATTTGTAATAAAATATGAGTTCTTAAGTGTGGAAACAAGTGATAAAGAACAAGAATGAATAAGAAGAGAAGATACTGAAACACAAAGACAAGCAAGAAATTATCCGAAATATAACATTTTAGAGAACCTGGTGGCCATAAAGGACGGCAAAGTGACCTGTGGTTGTGTGTTTATACCAAGCTGATTAAGAAACCAAGTGATAAGCACAATAATGGCAGAATGAAAAACAGAAGCAGCAGCACCTGCTGAGTGTCAAGAACATTACAGAAGATGATTAAGTGACAAAGAATGAGAAAGAATAAGCAGGCAAGACAACGAAGCACATTGACAAGCCAGAAGTAATCCTGAAGACAGAGCAAATGAGCAGCAGGCCAACACGATGGCTCATAGGCATGCAAGACTAAATCTAGTTGGCAGGTTGCAAGAACGAGAAAGTGGAGAAATACACGGCAACGATCCTGAAGATAATCAAATTTATGGGCGTATTGAAACATCGTGTTTAGTTCCTCACGTCAATGTTTCCTTGTTGATCAGTACTTAGGAAAGTTACATTAGCGAAGTGATCAATGTCATGCTGCATTTTGTAATGCTGAAAACAAAAGAATGTGTTGCCAAAACAGAAAAGTTGAGCTTGCTATATATGACCCATCAGAACTAATAAAAAAACGATATAACTAGAGGAAAAAAATAACAATTTACAAAACATAAGATGTATCAAATGGTCCTTAAGTTTACTTGTGTTTTTTTTTTTTGCCTTTTTTTTAACCATCACAGGTCCATGTAATTTGTTATTTAATAATACTGTTATGTATTTGTTCAGTATTACATGTATTTTATATTTTATTGAGGTTGTTGTTCATTTTGAGCTATTATTTTTGATGTCTGTATGTTATGTTTGCTTGGTGATTTTTTAATTATGTACTGTCTCTTTAAATGTAATTCTGCTCCTTGTTCTTTGTGGATGGAGTCCCAAGAGGTGGGGACATCCTGTTGTCACCAGTCCTGAGCCCTGCCCTCCCTCAGGCTACTTAAATTGGCTGAGAAGGCTCAGGAGTTGGGAATCCTTCGTTTATTGGAGTTTCGGTGAGTATTGTGTTTTCTGTTTTTGGATTTTATGGATTTTTGTCATAAAGATTCTGTTTTTTTTTTTTTGGATATCGTATTAGGACATGTTTGCTGTGGATTGCCTTTATTTTTACTTCTTTTTGTTTTTTTTTTGTATTTTGTTATTTTTTGTTAATGTAGTAAATTCTCACTCACCTGTGGAGTTGCTTATCTGCTATTATTAAAGTGTAAACCTTTTTCTGACACTCACAATCTACTAATGGCTATGTGCGGCCAGGTGCAATAGACACATGAGATGGAGCAATAACAGGTCAGTGATACCCTTCGATGTCTGGTACCTCACTGAATCAATCAACATGTGTCGGCCCAGGGCCGAGAGGCCTGCGTAAGCTGTTATATCACATTTGTGTTGGAGACCAGAGACCTCATGTATAAACGGTGTGTACGCACAAAAATGTTGCGTTAGCCCATTTCCACGCTCAAATCGCGATGTATAAAACCTAAACTTGGTGGAAAGCCACACACATTTTCACGCCAGCTCAAACCCTGGCATACGCAAGTTCTCCTCTCGGTTTTGCAAACTGGCGGCACCCAGCGTCAAATGGTGTCTACTGCTCCAGTGTGGTTTCCCTTTCTTTTTCAGATCCACATCCCTGACGCAGCTTTATAAATACACTGAAATTAACCGCATATTGTTTATTAGTTTAAGGCATCTGATTGTAGTTAACCTGTAACAATATAATGGTGCACAGTATTGCCAAACTATTCCAAATACCGTAGCTGCTTTAGCGTTGTTACTCTCACTGCACCACTCGGAGCAGCTGATCAGAAAGAGGATTATCGGTATACAGAATCAAGCACACGCTGCCTCAGCCATGGTGTCTATTTGAACTGCTCTCACATGACAAACGCTTCAGAGCCTTTCCTGTACTGACCTCGCGGTTCACAAACAGTTTCATCCCAAGAACTATAAACGCACTCAATCAGTCCATCAAGTGCTCCTTATAGAACTGCTTGTACTTACAAGTACAATTACCTCACTGTAAACTTGTGATACAGTTATAATATTGCACAACCTGCGCCACTTTATAAAGTGCGTATTTAACATATGATGACGATATCATTTTTAAGATGAAATGCAGCAAAATATGTTTATTATATTATACAGAGAAAACTTTAACTTCATTTAAATAATCTATATTGTTAATAATTAAACATGTGAGGACACAGTGGCGTAGCCGCTTGCTAGTTCAGGGATTGTTCCTGCATTGCGTTGTATTCTTGCTATTGCTGACACGACACTGGAAGGATAGATGGATAGAATAATTAAACATGTACTACGAAGATATTTCAATGTTCCTTAAAAGTTTTGAAGAATCGGCGTTCTAAGCTTACAGATGGCTTAATGTCTATTACAGAGCTGATAGTGTGGCGATTGGGTATTTGGAGAAAGAAAAGGAAGGACAGGAATTGGAGGTTAGTACGTTTGAAAGAGACAGTACTGCTGCAATAAAGTATTTCATCGAAGGTCGCACACGGTGCAGCAAGCATCTTGCGGGAGGCATGAACAATCAGTGGACGAGGCACCTGTTCGTCACTATCACTGCGCCACCGTGTTCCCATGTTTAATAACATGCTTTAATTCCTATCATCATGAAAATGATATCACGTATACAGTGATCCCTCGCTATATCGCGCTTCGCCTTTCGCGGCTTCACTCCATCGCGGATTTTATATGTAAGCATATTTAAATATATATCGCGGATTTTTCGCTGCTTCGCGGGTTTCTGCGGACAATAGGTCTTTTAATTTCTGGTACATGCTTCCTCAGTTGGTTTGCCCAGTTGATTTCATACAAGGGACGCTATTGGCAGATGGCTGAAAAGCTATCCAGCTAACTTTCTCTCTCTCTCTCTCTCTCTCTTGCGCTGACGTAGGGGGGTGTGAGCAGGGGGGCTGTGTGCAGCTGCTTCCTGAAGGACAGGCTGCACGGAGCTTCGCATACTTAAAAGCTCAAAGGGCACGTATTGATTTTTTTTATCTGTCTCTCGCTATCTCTCTCTCTCTCTCTCTCTCTCTTCCTGCTCCTGACAGAGGGGGTGTGAGCTGCCGCCTTCAACAGCTTTGTACCGGCGGTGCTTCGCATACTTAAAAGCCGTATTGATTTTTTTTTTGACTGCTTGCTTTGCACTCCTTTGAAAAGGAAGATATGTTTGCATTCTTTTAATTGTGAGACAGAACTGTCATCTCTGTCTTGTCATGGAGCACAGTTTAAACTTTTGAAAAAGAGACAAATGTTTGTTTGCAGTGTTTGAATAACGTTCCTGTCTCTCTACAACCTCCTGTGTTTCTGCGCAAATCTGTGACCCAAGCATGACATTCTAAAAATAACCATATAAACGTATGGTTTCTACTTCGCGGATTTTCCTACTTCGCGGGTGGCTCTGGAACGCAACCCCCGCGATGGAGGAGGGATTACTGTACACCTCAGTAATTATTCAGAAAGCTGTAATATCACGAATGTAATGCATTCTGTGTCCTGTCGGAGGAAGAGAAAGCCCGTTTAAGAAACACGTAGTGATTCACACACACAGAGCACATAGAAGAACACATACAAAACAAAGCATTTAACGTGCTGCTTTAGTTATGATGGGATTTGAGAAACTAGTAAATTAAACGATTTTAAGATGAAGTTTATGATGTTCTACTTTAATGACAAAATAAACTACGTTGTTAAAGTGGAAATTTCAAGATTAAACTTGACATTTCGTGCTTTTTTCCCACTGTGTCCTGTTTTTCTTTTTCTCTGTACCCTAATAAGCTTTCATATGACACTCAGACGGTGGGCTACGACTCGCCTTTTCACAGCGACTTTGATATCTGACAATTTCTTTATTTTGTGCACTGTGCGACTTTGTGAACTTGAGCTTTTGAGTTTCTCTGACACTCTATGTCACTCGATCGACTTTCTTTTGTTGTTTATACCACTGTTTAAACCAACAAATAGTACGTTTGTCCTTGCCTCCACTTGGTATTCGTTGAAATTCTTCTACTTTCCCCCGTGCTTTGGCCATTGTCTTTTCACAGAAGGCTGAGCTTAAGGGCTATTTATATTGATTTGCATTTTCAAAGGGGCGTAATTCTGGGAGGAGTTGGGACGGGACAGCAGGTGCATGTGTGTTACTTTTCACGCTGACCAGGATTTATATAGCGGAAGAACATAGAAGTTGGTGTTCGCACAGATTTATGCATCTGGATTTTTTTGTGTGTACGCACATTTCCGCTTTTGTCCATACGCTGTGTTATAGTGCGAGTTCTACGCACGGCCTTATACAAGAGGCCCCAGGGCATTATTTGTTTTCCATGAACGAGAAATTCCCACTAATTGTGGGTTATAAGCCTGTATTGATTAAGTCCCTGCTCTTTGTACACAGAGTCCGTCACTACTATCAATTGGATGGTTTAGTGAGGTCCTCAGATCGGCCCTGCCGTGGTCTTTCATGGCTTCAGGAGGAGCACCAAGAATATTTGCATGGACAGACCCCAGCATCCCTGAATATGCATGTAAGAAAACGGACAGACTGATGGATGAATGAAACCAGAACCAAATGGACACTCTTGTTATCTCTCCCTGCTCCACTAGAGGGCACCAAATCATCATTTTTGAGAATTATACAAGATCTTGGTGCAAAATGCATCTCGTAGTTGGAGCCCCACCTCTTCCTTGTTAGCCTTCTTTGTTTATTTACTTTACATTATAAACATTATTATTATTATCCATCCATCCATCTGTTATCCAACCTGCTATATCATAACACAGGGTCACGGGGGTCTGCTGGAGCCAATCCCAGCCAACACAGGCCGCAAGGCAGGAACAAATCCCTAGGCAGGGTGCCAGTCCACCGCAGGGCACACACCCACATCCACACACCAAGCACACACTTGGGACAATTTAGGATGGCCAATGCACCTAACCTGTATGTCTTTGGACTGTGGGAGGAAACTGGAAGACCTGGAGGAAACCCATGCAGACACGGGGAGAACATGCAAACTCCATGCAGGGAGGACCTGGGAAGTGAACCTTTATTATTATTATTATTGTTGTTATTATTATTATTATTATTATTATTATTATTATGTTACATCCAGCCATCCATCCATTATCTAACCCACTATATCCTAATTACAATCCCAGTCAACACAGGGTGCAAGGCAGGAAACAAACCCCAGGCAGGGCGCCAGCTCACCGCAGATTATGTTACATTGCTTGCTTTTATTTTTATTATACATCCTTGCTTTTTGTGTTCACTAATATGCTGTATTAGTATGTGAGAAAAGCCTTTCATGGGCTCTGCTGGAAGACTCTTTGATCCCAGAGGTTTCTAGCATGGTGGGTGTGGACAGGTGGGTCTTAGTTACACACTCATTGGTTTTTATGCCCAAACAACATCATCTTAAAGTAATGAAAAAGTGTTACCTCACCCTGGCATTGAGAACCTCACAATCGCTGAACCCAGACACACTGGAGCACCTGGATAAGACGTCAGCCAGTGCACTGAAAGCAGCTCAGCCAGCAGAAAGAGTCCCGACTGCTATGGCAACATTTACCTCTCAATGTTGATTTGGGGTCTCCCCAAACCATCCAAGAACAGTTTGCTGACCAACAATGCCTTTTCCAGCATGATGGAGCACCGGGCCATAAGGCAAAAGTGATAACTGAGTGGCTTGAGGAACAAAACATCGAAATTTGGGGTCCATGGCCAGGAAACTCCCCATTGAGAACTTGTGGTCAATCCTCAAGAGGCAAAAACCCACCAATTCTGACAAACTTCAAGCATTGATTATTCACGAATGGGCTGCATCCATCAGTCAGGATTTGGCCCAGAAGTTGATTGACAGCCTGCCAGGGTGAATTGCAGAGGTCTTGAAAAAGAAAGAAGGGCCAACACTGCAAATATTGACTCATGGTATAAACTTTATGTAATTGTCAATAAAAGCCTTTGTAACTTAGGAAATGCTTGTCATTCTACTTCAGTCCACCATAGAAACATCTGACAAAAAGATCTAAAAACACTGAAGCAGCAAACTTTGTGAAAACCAATACTTGGGTCATTCTCAAAACTTGTGGCCATAATTGTAGAAGAGTGCTACACGTGGGCAAAGGGAGCATTAGTTAAAAATAGAAGATGGGAGCCACTGAGCTACAGGAAGTGACCTCTGAAAAGGATTTAGGGGTTTATGTTGTTGCAACATTTTCATTGACTAAGCAAAGCACAAAAATGATTTAAAAGGCAAATCAAAATATTAGGTTATATAATAAAAATGGTTGAATTTAAGTCAAGGGACTGTTATGGTCAGACAATATAATCCACTAGTGAGGCCACATCTGGAGAGTTGTGTGCAGTTCTGGTCACCACAGTACAAGAAAGACAGAGCAGCACTTGAAGCTGAGCAGAGGAGAGCAACCAAGTGCATCATGGGACTTAAGGACATGTCTACTGTGACCGACTCAGAGAATTAAACCTGTTTAGCCTGAGCAGAGGGGATGGCATGGGGACCTAATCAAGGTATTTAAAATCCTCAAAGCCACTGATCAAGAAGATCCAGCAACATTTTTTCAGCTTAAGGGTGAATCACACACTTGAGGAGGTCAATGGAAATGCAATTAAGTGCAATTAAGTCTGACGCCAGGAAGCACTTCTTAATGCAAAGAGTTGTGGGGCTCTGGGACAAACCACAGAGACATGGAGTTGAAACAGAAACCTTGACAACCTTTAAGAAGACTCCGAATGAGATATTGGGGGCAGCTTAGCTATGAGCTAAACAAATAGGTTTGATGGGCTGAATGGTCTCCTCTGGTTTGTCACATTTCCTAGGTTTCTATGAGGAGCCACACAACCAAAGTGCCATTAAAGAGCTGTGATTTTTAACAGTGTCTGGCAGCTCCTAGAGTGTGAGGACAGCTCACGAGTTCTCCTAAATCTTGATGTAGTTAAGGGAAGTTTCCTAAATTATTAATACACTCCTCCTCCTAAGACTAAGACCACATTTGCGTCACTCTGAGATTTTGGCACCAGTTAAGTTGGTCTTCCCGTTCTGAGGCGTCTGATAAACATGAGCACTGGTCCATCATCGCAGCTCCTTGTGTGAGCACCATAAAAAAGGTGAGGCACTGAAGATGGATGTTATTTTTATCTATCTATCTATCTATCTATCTATCTATCTATCTATCTATCTATCTATCTATCTATCTATCTATCTATCTATCTATCTATCTATCTATCTATCTATCTATCTATCTATCATCATTATTATTATTATTATCCATTCATCCATTTTCCAACCCACTGAATCTGAACACAGGGTCACGGGGGTCTGCTGGAGCCAATCCCAGCCAACACAGGGCACAAGGCAGGAACCAATCACGGGCAGGGTGCCAACCCACCGCAGTATTATTATTATTATTATTATTATTATTAGCCAGACATAATTTCTGCACTTTGGTTTCAAACCAAATGATAAAAGAGCCCCACAAATCTTTTAAAGTCTCTGTGCTGCCATTGCTTCAAAAACATAGTCGTTAAATTGTCAAGTCTGAGCACTCTGCGGGGGCACCACCCCAGTGCTTGGCTCACTTGATGGCCTTTGCTTGCTCGTCATCAGCCTTGCTGTTCACATCCACGCACCTTAGGACTTTGATATCATTGGTTTTGTTATGATTCATTTTTATAAGTGGTTAAGAGTTATACGCTGTAATTTACTTTTTATTTATAGCCCACTGTTTGCAGTGAAGGGTTTGTTTAAATATAGACCTACACTGTTTGCTTACATGGAAAAAGAAACTCCTGAGTCTACACGGGCTAAGACTGTTAGTGAATTGATTTGAAATGTCAGTCAGTTATTATCCAACCCACTATATCCTAACACAGGGTCATGGGGGTCTACTGGAGCCAATCCCAGCCAACACAGGGTGCAAGGCAGGAACAAACCCTGGGCAGGGTGCCAACCCACCACAGGGCACACACACACACACCAAGAACACACTAGGGACAATTTAGGATCGCCAATGCATGCATGTCTTTGGACTGTGGGAGGAAACCCACGCAGACACGGGGAGAACATGCAAACTCCACACAGGGAGGACCCGGGAAGCGAACCAGTGTCTCCTTACTGTGAGGCAGCAGCACTACCACTGCACCACCATGCCACCCTGATTTGAAATGTTTAAATGGAAACTCGCACTGTTACTGTAGACACAGAAAGCACCAGTGGCACACTCTAGGGGGGCGTCAGAGCCACTGATCTATTGTGCCTCACCCCTGATCTTTTTGTCTGTTTGTTACGTACTTTTATGTATTTATCCAATAAATAGCCCCCCCTCCCTGCTCCCTGACGTCATATAAGCATATGAATGTGCATGAAACTCCAAGGGGACCACCATCCCTACTCCTTCTATGTGTTTATGAAGGCACTTGAAACACCAAGGGGACAGACCTTTTGATTTTACATTCGTTTTGCAAGTGGAAGCTAAGATCTTCATACCATTTAATGCTAGAAACAGCCCTGAAAACCACCATTTGGCATCTCGAGATAGGCCAGTGAGTAGAATTCCCTCAGATCCCTATGCTTTCTGTACCCTTTAGAGTATTGTAGATTTAATAATATAATTTCATTATAATACTATTCATTCAAAATCTGTACTAACCCCTACTCTCTCTTCTGTTTCCTTTTCCGGTGTCCTGTTGGTGGTGGCGTGCGCCACCACCATCTACCCAAAGCACCATGATGTTCCAACAATGATGGATGGATTAAAAGCCAGAAGTCTGTATGACCATCGGCATCAAGTGACTCCGTGAAAAACCCGAACTACAAAGAGGACTATTTCATTTATGTTAGGTAGAATGCCCAGAGGGGACTGGGCGGTCTCGTGGCCTGGAACCCCTACAGATTTTATTTTTTTCTCCATCCTTCTGGAGTTTTTTTTTGTTTTTTCTGTCCACCCTGGCCATCGGACCTTACTCCTTTCTATGTTAACTAATGTTGTCTTATTTTAATTTCTTATTTTGTCTTTTATTTTTCTTCTCTTCATTATGTAAAGCACTTTGAGCTACTTTTTGTATGAAAATGTGCTATATAAATAAATGTTGTTGTTGTTAATTTCAAATGGATACATTCAGCCAATCCACACTTAATAACCCATAATGACAAAGTGAAGACGTGTTTTCAGAAAGGTTTGAAAAATGTATTCAGAGGCAAAAACTGGGAGTATATTCAGACCCTTAACTTGGAACTTTGTGAAAGCCCCTTTAGCAGCAATTCCACCTTTGAGTCTTGTGTCTGGTAATTTAGTTTTTGGTGGTCTTCAGGGGCATTTCTAGTATTAAATGGTATGAAGATCTTAGCTTCCTCTTGCAAAATGAATATAAAATCAAAGGTCAGTCCCCTTGGTGTTTCAAGTGGCTTCATAAACATACAGTGTTCAGAAGCCATTAAGAAGGCTAACAGAATGTCAGGTTATATAGCGCCTTGATGTGTGGAGTACAAGTCACAGGAGGTTCTGCTCAAGCTTTATAACACACTGGTGAGGCCTCATCTGGAGTCCTGTGTGCAGTTTTGGTCTCCAGGCTACAAAGAGGACATAGCAGCACTAGAGAAGGTCCAGAGGAGAGCGACTAGGCTGTTTCAGGGCTACAGGGGATGAGTTATGAGGAAAGATTAAAAGAGCTGAGCCTTTACAGTTTAAACAAAAGAAGATGAAGAGGAGACCTGACTGAAGCATTTAAAATCAGGAAGGGAATTCTTCCAGTGGATCGAGACGGTGACTTTAAAATGAGTTCATCAAGAACACGGGGACACAGTTGGAAACTTGTTAAGGGGAAATTACGCATAATATTAGGAAGTTTTTCTTTACACAAAGAACGATAGACACCTGGAATAAGAGACCAAGTAGTTTGGTAGACAGGAGGACTAGATGTTTTTTTGGAAGAAATAAGTGGATAGGACTGGCGAGCTTTGTTGGGCTGAATTGGCCTCTTCTCGTCTAGAGTGTTCTAATGTTCGAGTCTTTGTTGAAAATCTGTTGAAGCAGATTAGGCAGCACGGGCACCCTCAGCTCCAAAGAAGGCACTCGGAGTCTCAGGACAGGCAGCAGAATCAATTCAGAGGGAATGAGCGAGCAGCCATAAACAACTTTTACATTTATTACAACTCTTATTACACAAGCCATTATTCATCCTCATCTGACTCCTAACATTCCCCTGTGCTAGTTCTGCCTCTAATTAATTCTACCATTATTTCTCAGTTGAGGGGGTGTCAGACCCCTCTCTGTCCATCCTATCTGTCTGACAAGGCCTATCCTTACTCCTTACTAGCTCATCACTTGCTACCATTATTTACAGCCAAAGACTTCACATTCTTTTTCTAAGCGAGGGGCCCGTCTTTCTTTAACTCTCCTAAACTGTGGCTTAATAAATTATTGTTGGGTTTTAGCTCATACAAAATAATAAAAAATATTTAGGCATAAGTCTTTTTAATCCTAACTCTTACATCTTAATGCTTAGTAAAATATAGAGTCGACTTTTCTCATGTGCTTATAATACTTTTCTAATACATAGAGATTGGCAATTTTAAGAATACATTTTCTGTATCTTCTTGGTCAGTCTCTACCTATAGGAATGAAAAAAAAATCAAAAGAGAGATCTCCTTAATATCTCCTCATAGACAACAATGAGATCAGGCAGAAATAAAATGGAGACGTGCTCTCTTGTCTTATGCTTGTCACGTTTTTCTCCTGAGACAAAATACCCCGGCATCCTCACAAGGGTCTCCTCTTGAGTTTCATCTCAGCAAAGTCACACAATGGGCTCAGATTCTCCAAATAAGGCCTTAAAATTTTTTTTTTGCAATTTGAACGTATTTGCATTGCGCACTCAGTAATAGAGGGTGCCATGTGTGGACAAATGTTTGTAATAATAAAACACTTTACTAGGTTTACAAAACTGTAGTCCTCGCTTCTAAATAGAAACTCTAATTTATTTTACTCTGCTCCAATTCGATCGTATTCAGGAAGAAAAGGGTGGCATAGTGGTTAAGACTTGGGACTTCAAACCCTGAGGTTGTCAGTTTAAATCCCACTACTGACACCAAGCGACCACAAGAAAGTCGCTTCATCTGCCTGTGCTGCAATGAGAAAAACAAAAGAAGTGGAGCCAATTGTATTTCAAATGTCCTAAAGGCATCAGTCTTAAAATAAGCAAACAATATGAAAGGATTTAAACAAGATGAGTCAGAGATCTCATAACATATTACATGCTTTTTCAAACCAAATTCTCAATTTTGAATCTTTTTTACCCCTGTTGCATCTCATGTCTCCTTTTAGTCTAAAGCTATTACTCTTAAGGAATTTTTGGAGAGGCATCTGTGATTCTTAAATGAAACATAAAGGAGAATCTCTTTTAAGTCTCATGAGCTGTCAAAGATCAACCTATGAGCAGTCACATTTTCCTGTGGGTACAAGCTTTGCACACCTGGTTTTGAGCAGCTTTTCCCCCATCATTCCTGGCAGATCCTCTCAATCTCTAATAGGTTGGACGGGAAGTGTCTGTAAACTGCCATCTTCAGATCTCTCCACAGATGTTCTGTGGGGTTTAAGACTGCCCACTAGATGGGGATATCACCATCAAACTCTGGCTAGCAATAAGGGCAAACACAGAGTCTCCAATATACAGGGTGAGTCAAAATTATGTTAACATTCGAATGGCAGAAACAATTTATTCACAAAACATACTGCATATGTGCAAGATGATTTATAGGAATGTCTTAGCCTGCTCACCATCACGTTCAACACATGTACCATATGTGGCACATAAATTTTTTCACAAAAATTATATATACACTAGTCATTTAGCCCGTTATAATAACGGGCGCTAGAACAGTAGTGCATAAACATTAGTAGAAACAGTCTATATTAAATGGCAAGGGACTTTGACCTCATTCCTTTTGTTGGTCGTATTTTTCTTTCTTTCAGCCTTTCTTTTGTTGATGTTTACTTGCTGCGCTGACCGTTCTTTGTGGGCTGCCGCCGTGTATTGTGTGTCTTTAATTTTCTGTGACAGTGATACTGTCTTGTACGGCTGTATTCAGGGCCGCTGCTGGCCAAATGGGTGCCCTAAGCAGAAATTTACTTTTGTGCCCCCTCCCCCAAATATTAGTTAGGCAGCTGTAACAGAGGTGAGGGCGCTCGCGTCATCACGTGTGCCTACTCTGCGTTCACCGTAAAATGCAATATATACGTTTATATTTTTGTTTATTTGTATATGTATATTATAAATATTAATTTATTATTATAATATATAAAAACGTTTTTTTTGAGCAGCTGGGATGGTGCCCCCCTGGGAGTTGGTGCCCTACGCAGACTGCGTACTCTGCGTATAGGGAGCGGCGGTACTGGTTGTATTCAATAAGGGCGCGCACAAAAAGGCGAGCTTCAAAAAGGTGACCTTAATTGAGCGCGCCTTTATTCGCTGCGCCCAATTGAGGTCGTCCTTTTGAGGCTCGTCGTTTTGTGCGCGCCCTTATTGAAGGATACCATCTTGTACGTCCGCTGGCTTGTACGTCCGTAATATTCCTTTAATTTTCTCTGGCGGTAATACAGGCGTGCACGTCAGTAATGTGCCTTTAATCTCCTCTGACAGTAATACTGGCTTGTATGTGGCTGTAATATGCGTCACTGTATTGTGTACCTTTAATTTCCTCTCGCAGTAATACTGGTTTGTATTTCCGTAAAACACCTCTAACTTTCTCTGACAGTAATATCGCACCGTGCCCCGCGCATGCGCACTTCATCAGAAGACACCCACACACGGACACCTGGATGCACATAGGGATTTTATATATATAGATATATACATAGCAGTACCTTTAGTGTTAGCATATTTTGACAATTTTGACCCACCCTATACTGTAGGGCACCGTGGCGGATGTTAGCAGATTGCTGGCCAACCACAAAGCGTTACCTGGTAGGTAACCACCCACACTATCAGATTGTGACACAGACTTCGAATGCCGTGAATATATATATATATACATTGTGAGCAGGGAGGCTGACTGCACCCCTAGAGGATATGGACGCTCCTCTAAAAAACGATGAAAGACAACCATTGCTCCCTTACTTGCTGGGCTTACTTGCGGCTGCTTTGTCGCGCGATATGCTGCCCGCGTGGTACTTCGCATACTTAAAAGCCCAAACAGCACCTATTAGTTTTTAGATTGGTTACTTTTCTCTCTCTCTCTCTCTCTCCCTCTCTCTCTCTCTCTCTGACATTCTCTGCTCCTGACGCGCACTCCTTTAAAGAGGAAGATATGTTTGCATTCTTTTAATTGTGAGACGGAACTGTCATCTCTGTCTTGTCATGGAGTACGTTTAAACTTTTGAAAAAGAGACAAATGTTTGTTTGCAGTGTTTGAATAAAGTTCCTGTCTCTACAACCTCCTGTGTTTCTGTGCAAATCTGTGACCCAAGCATGACAATATATATTGTCACAGATTGCTGGGGTCCTGACCCAACTGGGATGCCTGGAAGGACCGGAAGGTGGCACATATATCTTCCGGGCCACGAGGTGGCAACCGCCCCGGATTAGGAGAGGACCACGGGAAAAGAGGAAAAAGGCTTTAACTCGTTGGGACCTGTGGCCACCGCCAGGGAGCGCGTTAAGCCTTGTGGAACCCGGAAATAGTTACTTCCGCCACACTCGGCAAGATGGCGGGGGAACCTGCCAGGGAGTGCTTCCTGTGCAAAGGGCAGCACTTCCGCCACACCAGGAAGTGCTGCCGGAAGGACGTCATCATCCACCTGGAGCACATCTGGGCGGGAATAAAAGGGGCTACCTTCCTACAATCGGGGAGCTTGAGTCGGGAGCAGGAGTAGGACAAAAAAGAAAGGCAGCCAAGGACTGAGAGAAAGAAGCCCATATTGTGGTGATTACTGCTGTGTGCATTGTGTGTGGTGTTCAGGACTGTGAACCTGTGTGTATTGGTGCTTAATAAAACGTGTACGTTTTATAAAGATGTGGTTTCCAACCGGTGGTGTCCGGGCAAATATCACAATATATATATACAATATATGCAGTATAATCCTACGTCTGTCTGTCTGTCCACTTTTCACGAGAGAACTACTTAACAGATTTTGAGGTTTTTTTCTATAATTTGCTTGAACATTCTGGTTGATTTTGCGACTTCTTTCATCACACTAATTATCATAGTTCGCTTGCGGAAGTGATTTATTCGCGCAAACCCAAGAGAGACAGGCTGTGGGCCGAGGACAGGAGTAGGGAGCTGGGTGGGGCCCTCCACATTCACGCGGCAACCTCCGTTCGAGTCGCCATGTGTTGGAGTGCACCTTGCCTCCACTTAGCTAGCTATACCCGTTTGTTCAGCAGACATTATCATCTAGAGATTGTTAAAGAGTAACGTGTGACGTTTTTGAGAGAGAGATCAGAGCTCGGTGTGTTTTAGAGGGTAGCTGCTCATTGGCAGAGATGTCACGGCCATGTGCTTTTCTTTCCATGCAGGTGACGCTTTCCCGTCAGACCTGAACACGATCAGATACAGTGGCACCGTTTGACACTGGAACGCACCTACCTTCCCCTTGGCAAGAGTTACACTTTTTTTTTTATTGATTTTTAAAGTTTGTCCTGTTTCGATACTAAGTGGGCAAAGCCAAGGGGGACAGCTAGTCTCTCTATATATAAAATCCAATGTCTGTCTCTATGTCTGTCCGTTTTTCATAAGAGAACTACTTAACGGATTTAGATCGGGTTTCTTTCAAGAATTTGCTTGAACATTCCGGTTGATTTTGCGACTTCTCTCTTAGTGCTAAGAATCGTAGTTCGCTTGCAGGAGCGATATGTTGGCGCTAATCCGAGGCACAGGCTGCAGGCCGAGGGGAGGGGGAAGCGTGACGTCAGGACTGGGGAGCCGGCCAGCGCCCTCCTCACAGTCCTGTTTCACTACTATGTGGGCAGAGCCGTGGGGGACAGCTAGTTATAAATAAAAATATTTACTCTTCACAGAAAAATACTCTTCCACAAGAGCAAAGCACAAAAGGCAGAAAGGAGTTGCTTATAACATAAAAGGGAATTCAAAGAAAACAAGTCCCAATACAAAAATGGAGCAACAAGGTCAAAAATCCAAACAATCACAAAAGCGCAGTAGTAAGTTTTGTTATACTTAATGCTTATTAACACACCAAGTACTGACATAAATTGAAGTATTATTACATTTTACAATAACTCATCATTATTAAATTTTATTATTTTTTAGTTTGTTCATGGTCGTTTAATCAATATATTGTCACAGGAGGCTGGGGGACAGACCCAACTGGGATGCCTGGAAGGACCGAGAGCAACCGCCCTGGATGTTGAGGGGACCCCAGGAAAGGAGCAAGGAGGCTCAAGCCCATTGGGGCGCCCCGAGCCTCATGGACCCCGGGAGACACTCACTTCCGCCACACCTAGGAAGAAGGAGGAAGATCCTTCCAGGGACGCCCGGAGTGCTTCCGGGGGTCAAGGGCAGCACTTCCGCCACACCAGGAAGTGCTGCCGGAAGAGTGTCATCAGGCACCTGGAGCACATCCAGGTGGGAATAAAAGGGGCCGCCTCCCTACAGTTGGGGAGCTAGAGTTGGGAGTAGGAGCAGGACGAAGCTCCCATGAGGAGAAGAAAGGCGGCCCACGGACACTGAACGAGAGACCCGTGGAGAGGGTGATTGGGGCTGGGAGCACTGTGTGTTGTGTGGGACTTGTTTATTGGGAAATAAACGTGTCGTTTTATAAAGTGCTGGTGTCAGTCTGATGGTGTTCAGATCCAAGCTCACAATATATAAAAGTGTATGTGTACAGTGCATCCGGAAAGTATTCACGGTGCATCACTTTTTCCACATTTTGTTATGTTACAGCCTTATTCCAAAATGGATTAAATTCATTTTTTCCCTCAGAATTCTACACACAACACCCCATAATGTCAATGTGAAAAAAGTTTACTTGAGATTTTTGCAAATTTATTAAAAATAAAAAAACTGAGAAATCCCATGTCCATAAGTATTCACAGCCTTTGCTCAATACTTTGTCAATGCACCTTTGGCAGCAATTACAGCCTGAAGTCTTGTTGAATATGATGCCACAAGCTTGGCACACCTATCCTTGGCCAGTTTCGCCCATTCCTCTTTGCAGCACCTCTCAAGCTCCATCGGGTTGGATGGGAAGCGTCGGTGCACAGCCATTTTAAGATCTCTCCAGAGATGTTCAATCGGATTCAAGTCTGGGCTCTGGCTGGGCCACTCAAGGACATTCACAGAGTTGTCCTGAAGCCACTCCTTTGATATCTTGGCTGTGTGCTTAGGGTCGTTGTCCTGCTGAAAGATGAACCGTCGCCCCAGTCTGAGGTCAAGAGCGCTCTGGAGCAGGTTTTCATCCAGGATGTCTCTGTACATTGCTGCACTCATCTTCCCCTTTATCCTGACTAGTCTCCAAGCCCCTGTTGCTGAAAAACATCCCCACAGCGTGATGCTGCCACCACCACGCTTCACTGTAGGGATGGCATTGGCCTGGTGATGAGCGGTGCCTGGTTTCCTCCAAATGTGACGCCTGGCATTCACACCAAAGAGTTCAATCTTTGTCTCATCAGACCAGAGAATTTTCTTTCTCATGGTCTGAGAGTCCTTCAGGTGCCTTTTGGCAAACTCCAGGCGGGCTGCCATGTGCCTTTTACTAAGGAGTGGCTTCTGTCTGGCCACTCTACCATACAGGCCTGATTGGTGGATTGCTGCAGAGATGGTCGTCCTTCTGGTCGTCCTTCTCTCCACAGAGGACCTCTGGAGCTTTGACAGACTGACCATCGGGTTCTTGGTCACCTCCCTGACTAAGGCCCTTCTCCCCCAATCGCTCAGTTTAGATGGCCGGCCAGCTCTTGGAAGGGTCCTGGTGGTTTTGAACTTCTTCCACTTACGGATGATGGAGGCCACTGTGCTCATTGGGACCTTCAAAGCAGCAGAAATTTTTCTGTAACCTTCCCCAGATTTGTGTCTTGAGACAATCCTGTCTTGGAGGTCTACAGACAATTCCTTTGATTTCATGCTTGGTTTGTGCTCTGACATGAACTGTCAACTGTGGGACCTTCTATAGACAGGTGTGTGCCTTTCCAAATCATGTCCAGTCAACTGAATTTACCACAGGTGGACTCCAATTAAACTGCAGAAACATCTCAAGGATGATCAGGGGAAACAGGATGCACCTGAGCTCAATTTTGAGCTTCATGGCAAAGGCTGTGAATACTTATGTACATGTGCTTTCTCAATTTTTTTATTTTTAATAAATTTGCAAAAATCTCAAGTAAACTTTTTTCACGTTGTCATTATGGGGTGTTGTGTGTAGAATTCTGAGGACAAAAATGAATTGAATCCATTTTGGAATAAGGCTGTAACATAACAAAATGTGGAGAAAGTGATGCGCTGGGAATACTTTCTGGATGCACTGTATGTATGTGTATGTATTTATGTTCCAGCATCACTTCCAAATGACTGGAGTGATTTTCATGAAACTTGGTACACATGTTTCTCATTGGTCGACTATAAATACTGTGGGGTGAAATCAACCCTAAGGATGGGTGGGGGGAGGGGGGGGTGATCTTACGGTCTTATATGCATGTTATCATCCAGTTGACACTCGGAAAGACCACCAGAGGGCAAACTGGAGGTGACTGCCAACATTCTTTATATTTGACCAGCGTGCCCCTGTTGCTTTTGAAATTGAATAGAGTTGGCCGGTTTTGAGTGTCAACTGGATGATAACATACATACAAGACTGCAAGACAAGCACATTAGTGAATCTTCATTGTTTGTTAATTTATTTTTATTTTTAAAGTTGTGTTTTATTTAAATTTTTCTCAAACAATTAAAAAAAAATTAATTTTCCTCCTGGGCAACGCTGGGTATTTCAGCTATGCCAGTGATTTATAAAACCACACTGCCTGGCCCTGAAGACAACACAGCTGGTCCCGCAACGCATGGGCTGTCCCGACTTCTTCACCTTCTCTAAAAAGTTTGTAATCTCTGAGACACATCTTGGTCTTTTGATTGCAGTCCCCTCCTGACTGAAGATCGATCACCTCTGGGTTTTCATCTTCATGAGATGGACTTCTCCTTTTCACCTTTGATGTTTTTCTTGGAAATTAAAACAAAGACATGGAACTGTTTGTAAATGAAGTACACTGAATGATATGACTGCTGGTTTAATTGTTGGTCTATTCCCGTCTACTCATCAATGGCTCTGCTGTGGAGAGAGTCAGCAGCAACAAGTTTCTTGGAGTGCATATCTCTGATGATGTCTCCTGGACAATCAACACCAACTCTGTTGTCAAGAAGGCACAACGACGCCTCTTTTTTCAAATCGACTTACCACGACCCATTCTTACCACCATTTACAGAGGAACTGCGTCCTGACAAACTGTATCACTGTGTGGTTTGGAAACAGCAAAGTCCATGAGCACAAGACTCAGCAGCATGTAGTGAGGACCACTGAGAGGATCATAGGGATTTCCTTCTCCTCAATCCAAGACATCTTTCTGCCACATTGTCTACACAGAGCCTCCGCCATTGTGAAAGACACATCTCACCCATCACACGCATTGTTTGGCCTCCTGCTGTCAGGTAGAAGATACCACAACATTTGGACCAGCATAGCCGGGTCCTTGAACAGCTTATTTCCCCAAGTTGTCAGACTTTTGAACTCCTACATGTCACCCAGTACCATATCCCTATCACATTCCCCCAATTAAGTAGTGTCGCTTCACACTCTGCACTTTAATATGGATATCGAGCATTGTTCGAGCTTTATAGTCCTGTGTTTTTTGTCTTGTTATATTATATCGGTGCACTGTTTTTGTTAATGTTATGCTCTGTGTTAAATGTATGTTGTTTTGCTTATACTGTAAATCCATGGACTGTAACAAACACATCTCTCAATGATGATCAACAGAGTGTTAGGGTTAGGGTTAGGGTTAGTGTTTGCATCTATGAGATTTTTCAGCTTTTTATTTTTAATAAATTTGCCAAATTTCTAAAATTCTGTAATTGCTTTGTCACTCAGGGGTATTGAGTGCTGCTTGATATGGACAAAAAAATTAGCAAAACGCTGCAACATAACAACATCTGAAAAATGTGAAGGGGTCTGAATGCTTTCAAAGTTCACTGTAACATAACATAACATTGTAGCGCTGCCACATAAAGATAATATGTTTTCTGCTGTCGATCGGGTGTTGTGGGGAACATTCTTACAGCCAGAGATTGACAGCGGTACCCCAGAGGTGGAACTTCCGGTTTTATTGTTTTTTTCGGGGAGTGATTTGCATAAAGCGCGCCGTTTTAAAGAGAGAAGGAGAAGAGGAGGAAAAAGAGCATTGGATAATTAAAAAACAGATCAGCTACTGCACTGGCCATGTAAGAAGTCTAGGAGTTCGGGGAATCGAACGTTCCGCTAATTCCTACGGACTCGGGTGAGCTATTTCAAAGGACTTACTATATTATATCATGGCGCAAGACTGACTGTATGTCTTTTATGACGAAGAGGTGATTGTGCTTGTAGTCCGCAATTTTCAGAACTCCTCGTTTGCCTGCCGGAAGTTGCGGGGCAGAACAGTGGACAAATGTGGACCTATTTATCATCTCTGGAAGGGGAACTGGGGGAATTGTTATTGTGTATATATATGTATATATTTGTGGCGCTGCAATATAAGGGTTATTTAGGGTGGCGGGGGTGCATGTGTAAGGGATTGTATTTTTTTTTGTTGTTTATTTGATGTAATGTGATGATAGATATTGATTATAGTTTTGGTGGGCTATAAATGCATTGGTATTAAGGGACTGTTTTGTGTAGAATAAAGGGTATACGGGAAATTTATTGGGGTGTGATATTGGCCTATCCTTTTATCATCTGCCGTCACCTAGGACAGATTAGTGGTAGCAATCATCTCAAGTTAGCGCTCGAGATGAATTGTTACAACATAACATAACATAACATAACATAACATAACATAACATAACATAACACAGCGTTTCTCAACCTTTAAGTATTTGTGAGCTGAGTTTTCATAACAGTTTTAATTGTGCCCCCTAACGTTTTTTTGAAAGGAGCCCACTAATACCAATTTGTTCTTTTTTAATTGATGATATATCATAGATGCATATTTTATTATACCTACTTAACTTTTATCGGCATTTATCTAACTCTATATTTATTTTTGTAGTATCAGAATGTAGTTCAAGTTAATTTGTTTTGGTTTCAATAGATGTATTTTTCATATTTTCGATTCTTGTTTTCTTTTTTTCACATCTTCGTGCCCCCCTTTTTGTTACTTCATGCCCCCCTAGGGGGGCCCGCCCCACAGTTTGAGAACCACTGACATAACATAACATAACCATCATCCATTTTCATAACCTACTTATTCAGGGCAGGGCCGCAGGCCAGTTGGCGCCTATCCCAGCAAGCCCTGGCACAAGTCAGGTCACCAATCCATCACAGGGACATTATAATTCAACACAACACAACATTGTCAAGCCCCCCTAATCCCACTCATTCTTGGAGCATTATAATCCTGTTCACTTTGTTCTGAAGGCAGCAACTTGTAGCAGTGCTACCACTGGACAAACTCCATTTCCCAGCAGCCCCAAAGTGGATTGCTCTCATTGGATGTCTGAAACTGGCTGATTCTGTGTATCCTGTTATAATGCTCCAACCTTTCCCGGCTGATTTCGCTCTACATCACCATACGTGAGTTGGACAGTAATGGAAGCACAAACTGTTTCTCCAACTTCTGAGCAGGTAGTTTCAGTTTCTTCCTCTATTTAAGAGCCGATAGCTTTTAATTTAATTTCATTACCTTCCATAAGATTACAGTTACAATGCTTGAAGGATAAAAAGTCTCCAATCTTAGTTCCAGATTCAGGTTTTTCTGATGCCTCAGATAACGGATGCAAAAAATCCACCCAGAAATTTAGAAAACAAACTAAGGGGTCAAAAGTGATGAAAGGTGATGACTCTAAAACTTATCTGATACACTCCATAAATTTATAAAGTTTTGTTTTAAAATAGTGGACTGGCATCCAAAATTTATGTCACCCCTTATGTTAATTTTAGAACCTTTATGATCCCTAATCTTAAATATTTATAACCCTAACATTCCTCAGAATAGTTCTTTAGTATAATTTTGTAAATAAATATCTTTATTAAAAAATATTCATTTAAAAGTTTTTTAACTGCAGTTCCAAAATTCATCAGTAGGAGGCACTCTTTTTGAACCCTTACATGATGGGTCTCGTTTTATGCAGTTTTTTAAACTGCTTTTAAATATATTTATTATATTTATTTATTGATACAAAACATTTTTAGGGGATAGTTTTATGGATTTTATAGGAATTTTAGTCTTTTGGATGGATACAAATAATTAAGTAAATTGTGATACATGGATTAGGGTGCCGAGCTTGGCTTTGTTGCTTTTATCCCCTACCCTAACCTTAAGCGTAACCCTCAAATCATCCTTGGACCCCTTCCTGGGGTACTGATAGGTTAAATAATATAGCTTACACAATATCAACAAAATGACCATGAGAAACAGACAAGGTGAAAATAACCGTATTAAATTAATCTTATAAAAAAAACTATACAAACATAAATGGCAGCAACCAAATTTGTGAACGCACCTCCCTTCCCCACACCGCAACCAATGCCATATGCGGATAACTTAAAAGAAAGAAAACCCTTTCGACACACAAACCCCAAAATCCAGGCAGTTTTCAAACACTTATGATAATATTAGTCCATTTTCCTTGTTCTCTTTTCCCCAGAGTCTCCAAACGCGTTACCCCAGATAAGTAAGGATCGCTCTTAGCTCACCCATGTCCCATCCATTTCTACTTCAGAATGGGTCTGCTGGCAAAGTCTTCCAGGTGGCCACCTCCTTAAGCGGGTGAGGCTATCCTTTCTCTGGCCGTGGATAGTCTGTGTTTGCTGTTTTGGTCTCGTTTCAATAGTTGGTGTTGATAACCTTTGTTTTGTTCTTTTATTTTTCTTTCTTCTTGCCTTTTGCGGCCTTTTTTTAACTGTATCCTGGCATCCTTTCTCCATGACAACCCCTGGAAACTACAGCAACAGACCACGCCACCCAAAGGTCTTCTTTACCACCGACTGCCCAATGTGCCTGATTTCTTTCCCTTCCCACCACCATGTTAAGGGGTGCTTGGGCAGCAACCGGGTTTACACTGAGGACGGCGAACAGACAAAAGCAAATGAGATAGCGTTTATGTGGCAGTGCCGCATAATTCCCCATCCCCAGCCTTTCTCAGAGGGGGTCCGAAATAAGGCTTAAGGTTGACTACATGCACTGTATCTGTCTTCATATCTGATTCCCTACCCTAGGTCCTAGCTGCTTCAGTATTAAAACTGGTCTTATCCATTTAGGCTCAAGCTTGG
The DNA here is from genome assembly GCF_900747795.2 of Erpetoichthys calabaricus. NCBI lineage: Eukaryota > Metazoa > Chordata > Cladistia > Polypteriformes > Polypteridae > Erpetoichthys > Erpetoichthys calabaricus. The sequence goes on along the minus strand of NC_041401.2, from coordinate 18,464,338 downwards.
AGGAATACCTTGTAGTGACCTCAGAGAGATGGTGAGTCCTAACCCAGACCAGATCACCCGCTGAGTAGTGATTGTTACGTCGCTGGGCATTGTAATATCTGGCATGTCAGGCTGTTGCGCTTACCAGTCTCTCTTGAACTTTCCTCCTTGGTTGTTCCACGGTGGTGAGTGTCCCGTCCAACGCAACCACTGTGAAGTCATTTGTACCCAGGATCGTTTGTCACAAGGATCATGTGAATCAGCGTTTCTCAACCTTTAAGTATTTGTGACCCGAGTTTTCATAACAGTTTTAATCGTGCCCCCCTAACATTTTTTTGAAAAGAGCCCACTAATACCAATTTGTTCTTTTTTAATTAATGATATATCATAGATGCATATTTTATTAAACCTACTGTGGAGGATGGCCAGGGTTCATGCCCGGCCAGGACGTCCCTGGAGGAGCCATGAACTCCTCAATACCTCGCCTGGCACGCTTGGTGGCAGCCTCCCTGGTTGATGATGCCTCAGTTTCCCACAGGGTTTCATGGGAGATGGAGTTCTTCCCAACCCTGTGGGGACCTGGGATGGCCGCCAGGGGGCAAGGCAGAGATAGTTAAGCCCAGCTGGTCTAATCATGGTCCCCACACGGGAATGCAATTGGGAACAGGTGAGCAAGCACCAAGAGCACTCCCGGGAGGGCCATAAAAGAAGCCAGCACCCACCACTCAGGGCCAGAATCGGGAGGAAGAGGACGATGTGCCTGAGAGGAGTGGTGGTGCCAACGGAAGGACTGCTGTCTTGAGAAAGAGGTACTTTGGGACCGTATTATATCTGTGGGGTTTACGGGGAAGACGTGCCCCACAGGTGAAGAAAAAGATTTATTTGTGTTGTGTTAAGTGCTTGTGAAACTGTGTTGGGCCTGTGGGACACGGGGAAGACGTGCCCCATGGCTGAAGAGAAAATAAAAATTTGTGTTCAATTTATATGTGCCTCAGTGTGAATCTGTGCCGGGTCGGACGCTTATATAGCGCCTTATTCACACTACTTAACTTTTATCAACATTTATCTAACTCTATATTTTTCTAGAATCAGAATGTAGTTTAAGTTAATTTGTTTTGGTTTCAATAGATGTATTTTTCATATTTTCGACTCTTGTTTTCTTTTTTTCACATCTTCGCGCCCCCCTTTTTGTTATTGCACGCCCCACTAGGGGGGCCGCCCCACAGTTTGAGAACCACTGATGTGAATAGTGGTGGATTAGTCGTTGTGCGTCTTCGGAGGGAGCGCTCCCACGAATCTCACCCCTCACCGCTCAGGACTACCGGTAAGACTGTTTAATTCATTCATTACAGAAGCTGTTCCCGGGATCGTCATCGTCCTCCTTACTCCATACCACTTCATCTGTTTCTGCAGCATCGGAACTGTGATAAGGACATTGTCGTGAGTGTTTATTGTCGGGGTTGTTTGTTGTGTGTTATATTTATGGGATGTGAGGGTTGTCTGATTTTTGTTGTATATAATTGATTTTACACTTAATATATTTCATTTGTTCACTTCGTGTCTCTGTCTGTGAGTGTGTACAGGTCGGGCCAAGGCTGGGTGCATTCCTGGAATCCCCACCCAAACAAATAAATAAATCACCGACGGCATGAATCTGAGCGGCACTGCACCACTACAAACTGATCCCGAATGGGATCCCAGTCCATTCCAGTCATTTATGATAGGGATGATAAATGTGTTCTTCCTGTTTAAGAGGTACTCCCGTCGAGCGGTTGCTTAATAGATAGATAGATAGATAGATAGATAGATAGATAGATAGATAGATAGATAGATAGATAGATAGATAGATAGATAGATAGATAGATAGATAGATAGATAGATAGATAGATAGATAGATACTTTATTAATCCCAATGGGAAATTCACAATGTGCCATTTTTTGTGGCCTACTGGTCCATGTCCTACATTACAAACCTTAATGTTTTCTTTACAGTCCCTGCCTCTGACTCACTGTCAGACACCGAGCAAGTCACTTCCACTGTCGATGATCACGGCACAGAAGTATGGAAACAGCTGCATTCTGTAATAAATCTATAAAATAAAAAAGCTTCCTCCCCGATCCCCACCAACGACTCAGACTTTGAATCTGAGTGAGTCAGTTCACATGCGAGGTCTCACAATATAGTAGTCATCACCTTTAGTGGCCTTTTTATAGATTTCCCAGGTTGTTCCTAAATCTTTTTTTCTCCACTTTCCACAGTCCTGGGCATCCTTCAGAATGAGACCCATTCATATCTTCTTACACCAACTAGAACCACGCCTTTGTTGTCCACCCTCCTGGCCTCATCCCTTCCACCTGCAACTTGGTGTAACCCTTCACCCAGTCAGCCTCTGCCTATCATTCCACATGCCCAAACCGAGAACTCTGTCTCTCCTCCACACTGGGCCTCTCTCTTCACTTAGCATTTGTCTTCTCCTCACTTTGTGGAATTCCACACATCAGACCTTATTCATGTTGCTCTTGCTAGCTTGACTTCATGTTTCACGTCCCACAGTCAAAGAGCTGCGTTTATAAAATTCAATGTCAGAGAGACTCCTTTAGAAATCAGAATTTCTTCCATGCACCTCTAGTCCTCACTGTCATGGCTGTGCCGTCGCTGTTTGCATTTAATGTGTCACCCAAGTAGCAGAACTTCCCTACTTTCTCTAAAACAGCTATGTTCAAATTCAAATCAGTGTTACTGTCTTAAGAGGGAAGTTTGTTTTATCCGCAGGTTTTACAGAGAAACCATAACATAACATTAAAAACACATAACAAAGGACGTGGTGGCACAACACTGGAACACCTCACGGCCAAACATAAGCGCAGTACAAATAAAAATAATATAGCTGTGTGCATTAATGGTGAAGCGTTAGATCAAGCATTTTACTCATAAAAATGAAACCAACATTTAGACTTAACTGATGATTGGCGCAGATGCTGCCAGTTTGTATCAGCGCTAGTTAAAAAAGTTTACAACTCTGTGAACAGCCCTCTAAAGGAAATGTGAAGTCTTGTCCTACCAGGTTCCTGTTGCAGCATGAAGATTTGATGTGAAGCTTCCAATATTTTTATATGTTTTATATCATATTAACACATTGTTATATGTGTATTTTATGTTGTTATGCATTTCTGTGGTTTGAGCCCAATTTGATAAAGTTTGTTTTTGCTTGTGTCTTGTTTTCTTTGTTTACTTGACACTGTTCAGAGGCATTATATGATGCCACAGAAGAGACAACACATGGTCACTTCATGCACTATGCCTTATAGGATTAAAATATTGTGAAAGTTCTTCAGTGTCGTAGTTAGTGTCTAAAACCAGATAGAATATCGCCACGACTGCTGAAGACCTGTGCGCTGGAGCTGGGGAGAGTCCTGAGGCTTCGGAAAACATTTTGTATCACCCCAGTCCCTAAGGTATCACGTCCTAGTGAGCAGAACGACTTCCGGCCTGTCGCTCTGACGTCACATGTGATGAAGACCATGGAGCGGCTGCTGCTTCACCACCTGAGGCCACAGGTTCACCACGCCCTCGACCCTCTGCAGAAGTGGGAGAAGGTGGGAGCAGAGGATGCCATCATCTACATGTTACACCGATCCCTCTCTCACTTGGACAGAGGCAGTGGTGCAGTAAGAATTATGTTTCTGGACTTCTCTAGTGCCTTCAACACCATCCAACCTCTGCTCCTTAGGGACAAGCTGACAGAGATGGGAGTAGATTCATGCCTGGTGGCATGGATTGTGGACTATCTTACAGACAGACCTCAGTATGTGCATCTCGGGAACTGCAGGGCTGACATTGTGGTCAGCAGCACATGAGCGCCGCAGGGGACTGTGCTTTTTCCGATCCTGTTCAGCCTATATACATCGGACTTCCAATAAAAACTCGGAGTCCCGCCATGTGCAGAAGTTCGCTGATGACACTGCTATCGTGGGCTGCATCAGGAGTGGGCAGGAGGAGGAGTATAGGAACCTCATCAAGGACTTTGTTAAATGGTGCGACTCAAACCACCTACAACTGAACACCAGCAAAACCAAGGAGCTGGTGGTGGATTTTAGGAGGACCAGGCCCCTCATGGAACCCGTGATCATCAGAGGTGACTGTGTGCAGATGGTGCAGACCTATAAATACCTGGGAGTGCAGCTGGATGATAAACTGGACTGGACTGCCAATACTGATGCTCTGTGCAAGAGAGGACAGAGCCGGCTATACTTTCTTAGAAGGCTGGCGTCCTTCAACATCTGCAATAAGATGCTGCAGATGTTCTATCAGACGGTTGTGGTGAGCGCCCTCTTCTACATGGTGGTGTGCTGGGGAGGCAGCATAAAGTAGAGGGACGCCTCACGCCTGGAAAAACTGGTGAGGAAGGCAGGCTCTATTGTAGGTCATCTCTGATGGAGGATTGTAGGAATCGTCGGGTAGAGGGGTCCTTTCATCAGATTGGCTGACCCAGTACTGACTCAGCTGTGGAATGGCCAATAGGGGGAGGCAGCTAGATGACTGAGGTCACCAGGACTCTGAACACATCCAAATCGTATTATGTGATATCATCTACTGTTGAATTCAGCTCTGTACTTGTAATATTTCTGTTGCACTATTATAAACTGGTCAGGATACAGGCTCTATTGTAGGCACGGAGCTGGACAGTTTGACATCTGTGGCAGAGCGATGGGCGCTGAGCAGACTCCTGTCAATCATGGAGAATCCACTGCATCCACTGAACAGGATCATCTCCAGACAGAGGAGCATCTTCAGAGACAGACTGCTGTCACCGTCCTGCTCCACTGACAGACTGAGGAGATCGTTCCTCTCCTACACTATGCGACTCTTCAGTTCCACTGGGGGGTAAACGTTAACATTATACAAAGTTATTGTCTGTATACCTGCATTGTTATCACTCTTATATTGTTTTTTTTTATCAATATGCTGCTGCTGCTGGAGTATGTCAATTTCCCCTTGGGATTAATAAAGTATCTATCTATCTATCTATCTATCTATCTATCTATCTATCTATCTATCTATCTATCTATCTATCTATCTATCTATCTATCTATCTATCTATCTATCTATCTATCTATCTATCTATCTATCTATATCATAAATGGTAAAGGGAAATATCTATAAAAGTTTTACTAATTTTCAGTGAAATTAATGTTATTATTATTATTTTTTCTACTTTCTAACCCAAAACAACCACGTTGTCGATCGGCGCCTGGTGCGGGTGCATTGTTCACAACACCAATGCTACAGCTCTGACCCCCTGGGGGCATCTTAACAGCATTAAAGGCTTCCGGGCAAGGCAGTGAACTGCAACATACAGTACATGGGCATTGGTAACATTATGGACCCTTATGCTCCTGGGTCCCCTGACCAGTGTCCATTGTGCCCATACATTAAGACAGCCCCGTGTACCCCTAAAGGTGACACAACAGATAAATAAAGTATTCAGACCCCTTCACTTTTGTCACGCTTTATTGTGTTGTAGATTTATATTTGAATGGATATATTTGCCATTTTTGTCCATCAATCTACACTCAATCACTTGTAATGACAAAGTGATAACATGTTTTCAGAAAAGTTTGGAAATGTATTAAAAATCCACAAAGTGAAATCTCTCCTTCTTAGACGTCTTCGGACCCTTTGCTGTGGCACTCCAGATTGTGCTCATGTAAGTGCAGTTTGCTTTAATTCTCCTTGAGGTGTGTCAAGAACTTGACTGGTGTCAAAGAGTGTGCGTTGTTTAGAAAGGCGCACGTCTACACGGGTATAGAAGGTCTACAGTTCACACAGCATGTCAGGTCAGTAACCAAGCCATGAAATCCAAAGACCTCTCTGTAGACCACCACACATTTCGAAAGCTGTTAGTGTTCCCAGGAGCACAGTGGTCTCAACAATTGTGAAATGGAAGTTTGGAGCCACCAGGACCCTTCCTAGAATTGGCTGTGCAGCCAAACTGAGTAACTGGGCAAGAAGGGCCTGGGTCAGTGAAGAGACCAAGAACCCAATGGCCACTCTAACAGAGCTACATAAGGCATCTGCTGATATGGGAGAACCTGTCAGAAGGAGGAGTGTCTTCGCAGCACTCCATCAATCAGACAGTTATGGTGGATTGTCTAAACAGAAGCCACTCCACATGAAAGTTTAAAGGACCCTGTTAGCATGAGGGGAAAAGGTTCTCTGGTTTGACGAGACAAAAATTTAATTTAAAGACCAGAAGCTGCTCATCACCTGTCTTACAGGGAAGCAAAGTGGTGGCATCATCAAGACGTTGGGTGCTTCTCAGTGGCAGGGACTGGTCAGAATTGAAAGAAGGATGAATGCAGTCAAACTCAGAGAGGTCCTTGAAGAAAACCTGATTCAGAGCGCATGGCACCTCCTCAGACTGTGGCGACACTTCACCCATCAGCATGACAATAAACCAAAGCATACAGCCAAGACAACGCTGGATTGGCTTTGACACAGACCTCTGCCTGTCTTTGAGTGGCCTAGCCAAAGTCCAGATGTAAACCTCATGACACATCTGCGGAGAGACCTGAAGATGGAAGTTTACAGATGCTTTCCATCCAACACAATGGAGCTGGAGAGGATCTACCAGGAAGAATAGAATAAACTGCCCAAATCTAGGTGTGAAAATCTTGTAGCAACTTACCCAAGGAAGGCTCAAAGGTGGAATGGCTGTCAAAGCAATGAATTAAATGTTGCAAAAGACACAAGAAATGGGGGGGGGGGGGGGGGGGTCCGCCCTGTATATTATCACAAGGCAGCAAAAAAAAAAAAAAAAAAAAAAAGCAAGAAGTGAGTATACATGAAGGACTGAGTCAAGACAGTGACTGACTTCATAATGAAGGGTTCAGGTTTTTAAAGAGCCTAGGCAGGAAGAGGCGGGTTTAGGTGGATGTGATGTCAGCAGGAAGGTGTGGCCTGGAAACAGGAGTGGGTGGAGCTCTAGCTGGCCTTCTATCCTGGTAGTCTGTGGAAGAGGGAGAAAACACATTAGTGCAGTTCATCAACCCCTGACTCTGCTTCTTATCCACCATTAAGCCCTTAGACTGCCTCCCAATGTGTGTGTGTGTGTGACAATGTCTAAATACTTATATGAAGGAGAGGTTTCAGTTGTTGATTTTTAATAAATTTGTTATCTTTTCTGAAAACATGTCTTCACTTTGTCATTATGGGTTATTGAGCGTAGATGGATTGGCAAAAATAGCAAATGTATTTCCATTTAAAGTTAAACCTACAACATAATAAAGTGCCCAAAAAGTGAAGGGGTCTGAACATTTTCTGAATCCACTGTATCATAAAAACTCTGACTGCGTCTCCTGTCCATATGTGCAATTCAGGTCACATAATGATGATCCTTGGAGATATTTAACCTGAAGTGTATACTGTGCACAGTCCTAGAGGGTGCAAGGGCATATAATTTGGGCCAATTGGCACCATAACACACCCCTTGAATAATGTCTACAGCACAACCATGTTTGTTGGTGGACATCAGTTTTATCGGTCAGGTGCTGTAGGCAGGTCATGCTGAGTTGGTGTAGACAACTAGGAAGACATTGTAGAGTTAAAGAACGGGAAGTCCTTCATTTTTAAACATCTCCTCACTTCTCTTCAGTTCCAACTGATGAGAACTGAGGGGATGGTAAATAAAATGTCTTTCAGATCCTCAGGACTAATATCAGTGTTATGACAGGGAGAGGACTTTCATAGTGAAAAGGGTGTGACTCCTCCTAAAGACTCCACACACCAGACCAGGCCCTCCAAGCCTACAGTACTGGCCTCCCTACAATCAGTCTGACATCCCAATTCAACAGCGAGGCTTCGGCCTACTCAGGCCCAAAATAAGAAATTGACTTTCAGTGTTTGAAAAGATGACTTTCATGTGCCAAGATCTATAAAACATGCATAAATTCACTTCTAGGAAAGGGACAGTCAAAACCTTTGGCTAAGAAGGACAAAACCACAAACCATTCTTATGAAGGCAATGATATATTTGGAGGGAAGAAAATAGAAGAAAAACAGCAAAAAAGGCAAAGAGGTGAGAAATTCAAATAACAGAATCCATGAGACAGAATCAATGGAAATCCAATAATTACAATTACACACTAGTGATGGGCAATCTTTGAATGAGTCCTTCTTTTTGAACTGCTCTCTTCAGTGAATCACTGGAATCGATTTCTGAGCACAAATGACCTGAATCACCGAAGCTCAAAAGGACTGCTAAACCGCAGAGGTGATGGCGTCAGCCTCTTTCATTTAGTTGTTTAAAGTGCAGGTGCAAGTACTGCCCATTTGATTCATGACCAGTTGGAACTAGTTAGAACTAAATCATTATCACAGAATGAGAATTCTATCATTGAAAATTTGCTCCTTTGTTATACAAGTACAATACAGTGACAACACATTTAAATTAGAAGGTTCTCATTGTTTATTTTGTACAATTCTTCACTAGAATAGTTTCAAACAGAATATATAAACATAAAATTACACCAATATGTTTATATCCCTATGTCCATTCAACAAAAGACTCACACAAAACTAAACCTTATGAAAATGTTTGTAATTTCTAACAACTGTTTGCTTTCAACTTTACTTTATTGCAAACTTTTTATGGCTCATTAAACGCACAAAGCATGCATCATTCTGTAATTGTTTTGAGATCTGAATCATTACCCGAGAATGAATCACACAATTCTTGTTCATTTGATTTGTGAGCTCTTCGCATGACTTTTGCTCATATGATTTGGAACAAGTCACATGATTCTTGATCATTTAATTTGCAAATTGAATTACTAAATCATTACCCGAGAACGATCACGTGATACTCCTTCATTTGATTTGCGAATGAGTCTTGTGATTCTCATTCATTTGTTTTGCAAATGAGTCACACAATTCTCGTTCATTCGCTTTGTGACTGTGTCACACAATTCTCGTTTATTTAATTTGCAAACGAGCCACACGATTCTCATTCATTTGATTTGTGAAGCGAGTCACGTGATTCACATTCATTTGATTCGCAAACGAGTTATGCAATTCTCGTTCATTTGACTTGTGAAGTGAGTCACAAGATTCTAATCTGTGAACTGAATTAGTGAATCTTGACCCAAGAACAACTCATGATTCCTGTTCACTTATGACTGTCGAATTTAGTGTCTTCTTTTAACTAGCTGTTTTCACTGCATTGTCATGCTTTGTACTTTCAAAGAGGTAAATGCATAATATAATATGAATTACCAGCATGTTTAAGATATAATTTAATAATTATAATTTGTACTTTATTTAAGGTGGACCTCCCCAGGAAATGTTTTATTTTTCATTATTGATGAAACAAATAAATCAAATGAATTGATTCAGTTAATCAGGTAGAATCAAATTACTAAAGTGAATCAAACTTCCCATCACAATGGTGCTCTCAAAAGAGCTTCAACAAACCACTGAAGGATCGGCTCTCAGGTTAGGCAGGGAAATGCTGTGGGCGGCCCTTCAGCAGTGACATCATGGTGACCACGCCTCTCTGGGCTCCACCCACAATGTACAAGACATATAGAAGAACAATTCATTACACAAAGATATTAAATAATAAACAAGTTTAGAGGGATAATACTGTAACAAAGGCGCTATATAGGCGCCTGTTAAAGAGACACGGATCACATTTAAGGGTGCACCTCCCAGCATGCCTGAGAGTGTCTATTATGGGATGTTAAAAAGTGAAGAAGGTGCACGAGTGCCACAATAGTCAATTCTGCATAAAGAAACATTTATTTGTTATAAGTAAGAATCAGCAGTGTACCGAGTTAAGATAAGTGTGCGTTGATGACCAGAAGTGGGTTCGTTTGCATTTTCCTTGTATTTTATGTTTTTATATGTTAAGATGTAAAGTCGTTTAAATGTACTGATTACGTTATTGATTTGGATTCTATACTGCCGGTAAGCTAGTGCTTAATTTCAGTAATACTGCCATGTAGTGGACTTTGGGTACTTCATCAATAAGTTTTATGTATTCTTTTTTATTGTAGACCACACATACAAATACACCTATACCTATTCGAATGCAGGTGTATATCTCAAAATAAATGAGTTCAATTTCAAACTAAGCTGCTGTGTGGAATATTCTGCATCATTTTCCAGTGTCCTGATCGACACTCCGGAGTGAACACTATAAGTCCTGAACATACGAAAGATAAAGTGGTCCTTTGCTACAGCGCCCGACCCGACACAGATAGACACGGAGGCACATATAAAATGCACAAAGACTTTATTTTTTTTTACCCGTAGGCACACGTCTTTCCTGTGACCCACAGGCAATACACAGTCCATAAACACAATTACCACAACACCAACAGTTTCTCCCTTTTACCACCACTCCTCCTCAAGCTTCGTCTCCTTCCTCCCAACTCTGGCTCCTCGAGTGGTGGTGGTTGGACCTTTTTATTGCCCACCCGGAAGCGGTCCAGGTGCTTGACCACCTGGTCCTAATTGCACTTCCGGGTGGGGCTGAAGATTCGTCCAGCTGGGCTGTTGACTCCATGCAGCTCCCCCTAGCGGCCATCCGAGCCCCCAACTAGACTGTGGAGGACTCCATCTCCCATGGAGCCATGCGACAGGCTGGGGGATCACCATCCGCAAGTGTCCCGGGGGAGGTATTGAGCTGCCCATGGTTGCTCCCCCGGAACAGATGCAGAAGGGGCGTCCCTGCCAGGCATGGGACCCGGCTGTCCGCCACAATACATAATTAATGAATAATAAAGAAAATCAACATAACACAGAAACATGAAAAATAATTTAACAGAAAACAACACAAAAACAAATAAACCCTGGCTGAAATATTAGTTATTAAAAATAACTATTTGAAATGAATAGATAGATAGATAGATAGATAGATAGATAGATAGATAGATAGATAGATAGATAGATAGATAGATAGATAGATAGATAGATAGCCAATGGGAGGGGCGGAGTCGAGGGATTTCCACGCCGTTTCCACCATTTGTCAGCTGTGCATTCCTCAGAAAAAGAAAAGAAATAATCTTCCTGTGTATGCCTGCTGGCAGACTTGGACATTTAACATTTGACTCGCACATTTTCTTACACATGCAGGAAGAGCCCCCATTGAAATGAGAGAAACCCAACAGAGGGTTGTGTTTTACTGTTACAGTTACAGAGAGAAACATGCATAGACACGAAAAGCTCAATATGATAAGAGATATGAAATGCATTATATAAGATAGATAGATAGATAGATAGATAGATAGATAGATAGATAGATAGATAGATAGATAGATAGATAGATAGATAGATAGATAGATAGATAGATAGACTTTCATGATCCAGAAAGGGACATTCATAGTAAAAATGATTGAATATAACATTTGAAACAAATTGCTTCATGAGTTGAAGAGCACAGCAATCATGCAATCACATAATAGTTTTTGCCCCATGCCGATGTGTAATGTATAAGTGGCTAGCTAAGGTGGCCCAATCAATCATTTGTAAATGGCACCTTTCACCAAGAACCAATAGATCATTATTATAAAACAAAAAAAGTTGATGAATTCCTAGAGTGTTTTAATAATCAGCAGGGATCGCTGGCTTCATTTTTGCTGTGCCTCCAGGACCCCCACCTATTCTGCATGTTCTTTACTTTTCTTTTCTACGTTGTGCCCCAATAAAAAATTGCAATGACTATAATATATGCAGTTTAAGTCTCTTCTTCTACCTTTCCCCTATTCCCGTTTAAGGGTCGGTGCACTTCTTGCGCTTTTCACGCCTGTCTGTTTGTAGCTGCAGTTCTATAACTTGAGTACTGAGAAAAGCACTATATAAATGTAATGAATTATTATTATTGTTATTATTAACTCAGTACCTTCCATGTCTGTCCTTCTCTTTCTCCTTCTCCCTTTAACTGCGCTACCCATTTTATTTAAATTCTAGCCTCCTTTCCTTGCGCATGCCCATTCTTGTATTTTGTCTGTAATAGTCTTTACTTTCACTTTATGTCCTATTTGTTAATAGTATGTATTGTTTGCATAAGGAATAAAAATGAATAAACAACAATGAAAATTTAGTTCGAAACTGTTTTCGTGAGATTGCTGCTCAAACTCAGGCACTCACCTGAAGTTAGACCTTTCTCTTTACATTGTAGTACAAGGGTGTTGTACCGTGTTAGCCATTATGAATGTAGTGAAAAGCCAATTCCATGCAGTAGCGGTACATTTCGGTGTCTTGTATCTCTGTAGTACATTTGTACTCTTAACTCTTTACATTGTGAAACTCACTCTTACCATTAGAGGACAGCATTATACAGTGTATAGAAGTCGGTCTTTTTTCAAATGTTCCACAAGGTGGCAAAAGATTCGCGCGTTAGACTCGTGCTGTAAACTTAAGGAAGAATGTTCAGAATAATTATTTTATTGATGTAACATGAAATCTGTTTATGGTATCTTTAGATCAGTAAACTGTTCATACAAATATTCTGGATATATTTTTGTTGCGTGATTTAGTATAGTGTACAGAGCCTCCGTCTCCGTAGTAATGTATTTTGTAAATTCGAATTAATTTGTTGTTAATTCTTGAATTTAGGAAAAAAAAAAACAGTGCCATGAGGAAAGCCACCCAGGTACACGAGCAATGCTCAAACAGCTGGAACAGGAGTATCCTAAAGACATCCAAATCGGGGTTGATTGGCATTTCTAAGTTGGTACAAGTGTATGAGCACTGAGCAGTGCTTGAAGTGGGTCGGTACTTACTGGCACTTGTTGCATGCGTACAGGTCCGTATTGGCTCAATGCCCCACAAGCAGTCCGTTTTAAGAAAAATTATGTGTACGCTCTTCGTTTTAATTTCTCAGTATCAGCGTGCAATCGGGCCTCCAACCTGCATCCTATCTGAAATTGTTTCAATAGTCACCACCCAAAGCAACAGGGAATACTGCCAGGACTATTTTTCCACTTCAACCACTGTGTACGAGTCCGGGTGCCCTTCAACAGACTGGGATCACCATCCACCCAGGACTGGCTTTTGCCTGACACCGACGTGACCAGGGCTCCCCTAAAACTGGAGGACGTAGGGCTAACTGTCAAATATGTATGTATTATGATAACTACGTCTGCCTATTGCACTCCTCACTTTATAATACTCAACATTCACTAAAGGACAAGGACAGCTTGAGTCAGCGTGCGAGAGCACATGTCAGCGCAAAAGCAAGGGAGCGGCGCTCGAGACATAAAGCGGTTATTAAAACATCATGGAAGCCATAAAGCAAGCTTCGTGCATTATTAACACATCTGGGAGTGTGTGAACTGGTGAATACAGAAAAGTAAAGCATTGCCAAAGTAGAAATACACACTGAAAAAAGATGTAGATCTATCTATCTATCTATCTATCTATCTATCTATCTATCTATCTATCTATCTATCTATCTATCTATCTATCTATCTATCTATCTATCTATCTATCTATCTATCTATCTATCTATCTATCTATCTATCTATCCGTTACATAGCAAAGAGTGCAGCGTAGTGATTAAAGATTTGGACTTCAAGCCCTGAGGTTGTGAGTTCAGATCCTGCTACTGACATTGCTTGACCCTGAGTAAGGTGCTGCAAGTGTGGGAACATCCCAGGGGATGCCTTGGATAAAGCCATTAAGAAAGGTGAATATACTGTATATATAATGAGTTTCATATCTATTATATAGCCTAGAGCCTTTCATATAAGCGGAGTTGTAGCTCCGAGTCTAGGGATCTGCAGTGGCAATCGGAAGGTTGATGGTTCGAATGCCACAAGGGATTCTGCTCTGTTGGGCCCTTGAACAAAGCCCTTAACCTGCAATTGCTAAGCGCTTTGAGTAGTGAGAAAAGTGCTATATAAATGCAAAGAATTACTAATGCGATCTTTAATATATTTTTTGTGAGACTTTCCAATTTTCGTACTTCCATTATCTCTAACCTGCTCTGTGTGTGTATCGCGCCAACGTTTTTGAATTCTTTATGACGTTCTACTTTGTAATCTACTCTTTGTCTTTTATTTCCGCCCCGGCGTACTTAAATCTCTTGGCACAAAGTCTCGTCTCGCGGGACGTGAAAGTGTCTCGAATCCCGTAAAATTCCAAAAGGGACTCTGCTCTGTTGGGCCCTTGAGCAAGGCCCTTAACCCGCAATTGCTACGCGCTTTGAGTAGTGAGAAAAGCGATATATAAATGCAACTGATCATTATTTATCTTTTATTTACAATTTTATAATGCCTTTCAAATCTATTATATAAAGATATCAATTATATAGTGCATTTCCCATATACCTTTCATATAATGTCATTAATTCTTTTCATATATATAGTATTTCTATCTACCTATCTATTTTATAGTGTCTTTCATATCTATTATAGAGTGCATTTCATTTCTGTCAATCGATCTATTTATCTTATAAAGTGACTTTCGTGGTTATACGATGTGCCTTTCACATATCTATCTATCTATCTATCTATCTATCTATCTATCTATCTATCTATCTATCTATCTTATATAATGCATTTCATATCTCTTATCATATTGAGCTTTTCGTGTCTATGCATGTTTCTCTCTGTAACTGTAACAGTAAAACACAACCCTCTGTTGGGTTTCTCTCATTTCAATGGGGGCTCTTCCTGCATGTGTAAGAAAATGTGCGAGTCAAATGTTAAATGTCCAAGTCTGCCAGCAGGCATACACAGGAAGATTATTTCTTTTCTTTTTCTGAGGAATGCACAGCTGACAAATGGTGGAAACGGCGTGGAAATCCCTCGACTCCGCCCCTCCCATTGGCTTAGAAAGAGCGGAGCGGAGCAGAGCCGAGCGGGTGTGTTCGCGGCCCCGCCTCCTCCGCGCATTGTGTGCCTGTATGCTCAGGGAGCTCCTCTGGGCTGGCCGCCGGTGTGTAAGTGCAGACCGCACAGCAGCGCACTTTTGTTATTGTTAGAGAGTTTTCGCGAGCACACAAGTAAAAACTGTGCGCACGATAAACGAAACTTGTCTAAGTCCGCCTTCGTCATTCGTTCTTCTGTTTTTCGAGCAGCACTGCGGAGTCCTAGGGCGTCTAGATGTTAATGAAGCCCGGACGGGACGCCAGTTGATCGCCACACTCACAGATCGCGCACTCACACACTCTTATACTTCCTTACCTCAGATTAGTGTCTCATATTAAGACAACAAGCACATTTTGGTGACAAAAGTTAAAAAAAAAAAAAGGAAAAAGTAATTTCTAAATGTGGTCAATGTCTTCAAAACAGTACCGGAGAGCTCAGTATTTAATATTACACCGCCCTGTTCAATGTTCGCATATACAGACAATCACTTTTTATGTTTATTCGCATCTACTTGAATGTTTACATCATTTTTTTTCTCATAGTGTTCTATAAAAGACACAGTATCAAATAAGGTCGGTGTCCTTAGTAAACTTTCTCCTTTTCCATTCATAACGAAAGGCATTTCACAGTGGCGCAGTGGTTAGCTCCATTGCCTCAAACCCTACAAGTTCAAGTTATTACAAATTCTCTAGAGCAGGGGTGTCCAACTCCGTTGCTGGAGGGCAGCAGTGGCTGCCGGTTTTCATTCTAACCCTTTTCCTAATCAGCAAGCAGTTTTCACTGTTAATTAACTCCTTTTCCTTCATTTTAATAGCCCTGTTTTTAAGGAGGGCGGCACGGTGGCGCAGTGGGTAGCGCTGCTGCCTCGCAGTTGGGAGATCTGGGGACCTGGGTTCGATTCCCGGGTCCTCCCTGCGTGGAGTTTGCATGTTCTCCCCGTGTCTGCGTGGGTTTCCTCTGGGGGCTCCGGTTTCCTCCCACAGTCCAAAGACATGCAGGTTAGGTGGATTGGCAATTCTAAATTGGCCCTAGTGTGTGGTGGGTGTGTTTGTGTGTGTCCTGCGGTGGGTTGGCACCCTGCCCGGGATTGGTTCCTGCCTTGTGCCCTGTGTTGGCTGGGATTGGCTCCAGCAGACCCCCGTGACCCTGTGTTCAGATTCAGCGGGTTGGAAAATGGATGGATGGATGGATGTTTTTAAGGATTCAGTCCTCTGAATTGATTTGTTTCTTCATTAAATGGCAGCCAAACAGAAATGAGATGTGAAACAAGCCAACAGATGACCATCTAAATTGAACCAATTGAACCACTCCAACTAGTTTCTTAATGAGAAGTCAACTCTTGCTGTTATTTAAAGCTGTTATTGAATATCATGACTTGTTGCTGCTCTCATTCTGCCACAGCAGACTGTTGATTTTCTGTTTTTTCTAAGACCACCGTCAAGATGTTTTAGAGACCTGAGCAGACCAACATGACCAAGACCTTCGTCTTTCTTTATTTTCAGGTTAGCTGGTCAAGTGGTGGCTTGTTTTGTGTCTCGTTATTGTTTGACTGGTCATTAAGGAAAAAGAAACAACTAAGGGGTCTGAGTACCATCAAATTAAAACTAAGGCAAAACAAGTTAATCTGCAGCAAAAATTACTCACTTATTAAGAAGACGGTTAAAATGAAAACCTGCAGCCACTGCAGCCCACTAGGACCGGAGGTGGACACCCCTGCTCTAGAGCACGGGTGGCAAACTCCAAGCCTGGAGGGCTGCAGTGGCCAGTACCGCCGCTCCCTATACGCAGAGTACGCAGTCTGCGTAGGGCACCAACTCCCAGGGGGGCACCATCCCAGCTGCTCAAAAAAATCGTTTTTATATATTATAATAATAAATTAATATTAATAATATACATATACAAATAAACAAAATATAAACGTATATATTGCATTTTACGGTGAACGCAGAGTAGGCTAAGCACACCTTATTTGAATAAAGTTCTATTTTGGCCCCTATAGTAGGTGTTTTTTTTATTATTTTATTTTTACTTCCGTAATATTTGGGGGAGGGGGCACAAAAGTAAATTTCTGCTTAGGGCACCCATTTGGCCAGCAGCGGCCCTGGCAGTGGCTACAGGTTTTCATTCTAACCCTTTCCCTAATCAGTGACCAGTTTTTGCTGCTAATTCACTTTTTACTCATCATGTTAATAGCCCTGTTAGAAGGATTCAGTCCTCTGAATTGATACTTTTCTTCATTAAATCGCAGCAAAACTGAAATGAGACATGAAACGAGCCGACAGATGACCAGCTAAACTGGGGCTTCAAACACCAACAAATTTCACTCCAACTAATCTCTTAATGAGATCTTGGTGTTAAATAAGCCCGTTGTTTAATGAAGTTTTATTTTGTGAATTTCCCCTTGGGATTAATAAAGTATCTATCTATCTATCTATCTATCTATCTATCTATCTATCTATCTATCTATCTATCTATCTATCTATCTATCTATCTATCTATCTAATTACATGGCTTGTTGCTGCTCTCATTCAGCCACAGCAGACATTTCCAAAACTGTTAATTTTCTGTTTTTTTCTGTCAAAATGTTTTGGTGACCTGAGAGATCAACCTTACTGAGACCTTCACCTTTCTTTATATTCAGATATTGTGTGATGGGCACAGGTAAGCTGGTCATGTGGCACCTTGTTTTGTGTCTCATTATTGTTTGGCTGCTAATTAAGGAAAAACAAACAACTAAAAGGCCGGAGTCAAGTTAGTTAAAAGAAGTAATTAGCAGTGAAAACGGGTCACTAATGAAGAAGATGGTTAGAATGAAAACCTGCAGCCACTGTGGCCCACTAGGACCAGAGTTGGACACCCCTGCTCTAGAGGGTGGGATTCAGCACGTGCCATTTTTTGATTGGTGAATCGTCGGTGGAGGGAACGCGCCGCACTGACAACTTTGCACGTTCTGGTGAGCCATGGGATTTCAAATGCAAGCCAAGTGCCTGCTCAAAGATATGAGTGCAAGAAAAACAGTTGCCTAAAATTACTACACGAAGCAGCTGCTGCTTGATTTAATAAACCCGGAATCCATCATCTTCTCAGAAGCCTGCATCTGAATTGTGTTTTTTGCCTGTAAATGCAGCACATGATGGCCAAAGATTTTTTCGGACTATACTGACAATTCTCTAATCAAAACAGAGGACTCATCAGAACCCACCCTGTCAGCTTTGACATGTGAAAATGGCCGTTTGCATTTCACTTCTTGAGGTGTCACAGGAATCGACAGCTCTGTGTGTGTAACCGGTCCATCTGAGCAATCTGATTAGCCAGTTTCACTGTGGTTGCTCAGTGGTAAGAATGATGACAAAATACTTTAAAGGAGCAAAGTTCAATTTCTGATTATGTCGTTTTTATTATTTTAAGAAAAAAAAGGAGTTAATAGAACATTTCAATGACAACTGTAAGAGAAAATATTCTAGAAGCTGCTTAACTAGGACATCCTGACATTTGTACTAGTATATTTTCATTAGAAAATGACATCATGGAGAACATTTAACTTTATATTTTGTTTTCTGATTAATTGTTTACATATAAGAAGTCTTATTTCTTTCATCCAGGTATCACCCATGACCAGGGCTGTCTTAACAGCATTATAGGCCCCCGGGCAAAGCAGTGCACTGGGGTCCCTACCTACACAAGCACTTACAGGAATAAAAATGTAAATGGTCGATAAAATGAAACTTTTATTTATTGTATTGGTGCTTCCAACAAAAGCAGTGTTTAAACATTAAAAGACGTGCTGTACAGCAGAGATTAATCAACACAAACATTTGAACAATATAACATGAGCCCTGAAAAACACAAACATTTCAATATGTAAATGATACTCATTTGGTAAACCATACAGACAAGGAGATGGCACAGTATGAGATTACTAGGAATTATTTATTACCAGTGACGGCGCACCGCATGATAACGTGCAGTGAATGCACTTGACTTGACATTCCTAGTCTTCATCCTCTTTCTCTGTACGTTATTCATTCGTTTGCTCAGAGGCTGATGCGTTTGCTACGTCATAAGCAGCTCTTCTTTTCTCCACCCTAGTGGCCCGCTTCTTCTCTTCTTTCGTCGGCATCTTTTTGCATTAAAACTGATTAAGTCCTGTGATGGATGGCCGGCTAAATATTCCGGCCCACACCTCCAGGCCACCAGGTGGAGCCCTCCCAACAGCATGGAGGTACCCTGAACTCCAGCAGGGCCTTATGGACCTTGTAGTTTGTATACACAGCCCTGCTGGATACCATGGGGACCACCAGGAGCCGCTGTAGGGAGGCTTGAGGAGTGCTATGTGCCCTATAACCTGGAAGTACGCCCTGGTCACGTGAACAGGAGAAACGACATGCTTCCGGGTTGAAGAAAGGAGCTTTTATCCGACCCGGAAGTGTTCACGGTCACATGGACAGAAGAGAGAAACTCTTCCGGGTCATGGACTATATAAAGGACTCTCGGAGACGAGAACACTGAGCTGAGCTGGGAGGAAGGGTGGCTAAGTGTCTGGGAGAGGAGGATTGGTGTTGGATTATTTGATTATTGATTATTGTATGTGTAGTGTGGAGTGGAGGGTGCTTAGTGCAAAGTATTGTAATAAAAAGAAAAAGTATTGCACTTTTACCTGGTGTTTGGCGTGGTACCTGAGGGTTCAAGAGGTCAATAACAACCTCTACTGCTACAGTCCGTATTCGTGTTGCAGTTACTTAGTATGTTTTCTTTAATTTTTCACTTAAGCTGGCACTTACATTTTCAATCTGCCTCAAGAATGATTTAAGATATGAAGAGGTAGGGGAAGTGACGGCAAAGGTGGTAGGGATGAGAACAACGCCCGTAAGCATGTGCCACATGGCCACCCTGTTGGCCACTGCCGAGAGTTGATTCTGCAATAAAATAAAATAAAAATAAAATGAGGAATAACCTTGGAGGTCAATCATCACCCCGAAAGCGGATAGTAGACGTCACGTTGTATATGTGCACCAAATTTCAGGTCAATTGGTCAAACGGTTTGCGAGCTACAGGTGATTTAAAATCCTGGACAGACAAACGAACAGCCACGGTAGCGTATTATATAGAAAGATTAATCAAGTGTTCAACACAAAGATTTGTGAAATTTCTTTGCAGAGAATTGAGTTGAAGTGACGTTAACTTATACGTTTTTATGTGATGTAGTGCGTTAGATCCATACCCATACAGGCACGTGAGGTGGCAGAGGTGACCGTGATACTAAATCAGAGGCGAATGCCAATGTCCACTTGTAACACAATAACAGATATTTATAGTTTATTATATTATACTGTGGTGGTGCAGTGGGTAGCGCTGATGCCTCGCAGTTTGGAGATCTGGGGACCTGGGTTTGCTTCCCGGGTCCTCCCTGTGTGGAGTTTGCATGTTCTCCCCGTGTCTGCGTGGGTTTCCTCCCACAATCCAAAGACATGCAGGTTAGGTGGATTGGCGATTCTAAATTGGCCCTAGTGTGTGCTTGGTGTGTGGGTGTATTTGTGTGTGTCCTGTGGTGGGTTGGCACCCTGCCCGGGATTGGTTCCTGCCTTCAGGATTTTGAAATCTGATAACATTGATCCTGAATTTGATTTCCATTTTTGTTCCTAAAAATGAATATCAACATTGTAATGTTCGATATTAAGCTTGTAAATGAGATATCAAGGTTATTAAATTTTATATCAAGCTTTCCAAATTCGATATCAGTTTTTAAAAATTTGATATCATGATTTTGAAATATATCAAGCCTTTCAAATTTGATATCACGTTTCCAAATTTTTATATCAGCTTTTAAAATTAGATATCGCATGCTTTAAATGTAGTACTGGTCACTATTATACAAATAGCATTGCCAGATCTCGCTCTGTTACTAACTGCCTGTCAATTTGAGCAACTTCTACCTGCTACCAGAGCGACGTCAGCCATACTGGAAGTTGTGTGTTTTGTTCTGCTTCAAAGGTTACAGTCCCACCAAACGCAAACAGGTTCAGTGTTTAAAGAGCTGAACACTTGCCACAGTGAAATCTCGGTAAAGGAGCTAACATGTATGCATGTCACTTTATGCTCATATAATATTGTTTTATTTCTACAATAAAGTAGTAAATTGATAAAAACGAACTACAACGTGAAAACGGTTAGCATGAAACAGTAAAAAATTTCAAATCACGCTTTTAAAATTTGATATCAAAGTTTTGAAATTGGATATAATGTTAATGAAATTTGATATCACACTTTTAAAAATTAATATACCATTTTGGAGACTGAATTTGATATCAGGTTTATGAAACTTGACATCACGCCCTTAAAATTTGATATTGAGGTTTTGAAAGTTAAAATCATTTGATATCATGCCTTTACATTTTGATATTGAGGTTTTGTAATTTGATAGGTTGATCAGATTTATGAAATTTCGAATTCACAGTTTTAAAATTTGATATAAAATTTTGGAGATTGAGTAAACAATAAATTAAATTTGATATAAGGTTTATGAAGTTTGACATCACACCTTTAAAATTTGATGTTTAAAATAATTTGATATCATGCCTTTAAAATTTCATTTTGAGGTTTTGTAATTTGATAGGTTGATCAGATTTATGAAATTTGAATTCACAGTTTTAAAATTTGATAAAAAGTTTGGAGATTGAATCTAGAATAAATTAAATTTGATATCAGGTTTATGAAGTTTGACATCACACCTTTAAAATTTGATGTTTAAAATCATTTGATATCATGCCTTTAAAATTTGAAATTGAGGATATGCAATTTGATGTCAGGTTTATGAAATCTGATATCACACTTTTAAAATCTGACATCAAGCCTTTATAATTTGATATCACGCTTGTAAAATTTGATATCAAGTTTGAGGATGTTGCTATCAAATTTAAAAAGTGTGATTTCAAATTTTAAGAACTTGATATCACGTTTCAAAAGCTCAATATCAAATTTTAATTTATCAAGTTTCATAAACACCGTATCAAAATGACAAAATATGATATGAGAGTTTAAAATGAGCATATATATCTGCATTAGAGCTCTCATTTTTGACATCAAGTTTCAAAATGCTAATATCAGAATTGGAAAAAACGCTACCATATTTTAAACGAGAGATATATGAAATTTCAAAAGCTCGATATCAAATTTCCAAGTGTTGATATCAAATTATTTAAAGCTGATACCAAATACCTAATTCTTGATATCATATTTAAAACCGACGATCTCAGCATTGTACCTGTTAATATCAAGGAAAATGAATTTAAATGTTAAAACGGCCTGCCAAACAAGTAGGCCTACTACTACGCGTTGATTAATTTTGGGACCCCTGTAGCCATGGGCAGCATCCCAGGTTACTCCATGCATGTCCAGGAAAGCCAGGATGTTAAATGGGATCTTTTTTGACTAAATAAAGAAACCTTAAACCTTGTATAAACACACACACACACAGAGACACGCACGCACACACACACACAGAGTTCCCCCTACTGCCCACCGAACAATGCGCGTATCAAGCAGTCCGCAGTCCCGCAGGAGGTGGTCGCTCCCTCGCGCGGGGTTGTGGGCTTTCCCGACTCCGGCCGCCTTTTCCTGTGCACTGAGGGGAGGTCATTCAGCGCACGCATGTTTAGCGTTTGGTTTTTCAATTTGCATCTCTTTTAAATGAAAGCCGCTCAGAGAAATGTGCAGCAGAAGAAGTTAAACAAGACTACGGATGCTGATGGAGCGCGACCCCCAGGGAGCTCCGTGACCTTTGATCGCAATCGAAACCAATTACCAAATGAAGGAATCTCAAATGTTAATATTTGTTTTCAAAAAATCGAAGGTGGCAGACATCGGAGTCGTTGTGTGCACCGGGCTTTCACAAAGCCCGTAAATTATAAAGAGCGTAAAAAAAGAAAAGAAAACGGCATTCAGTCGGCCGACGCTCTGTTTAGTCCAGCTGGTCATTTGCTTGCAAAGGGCAGCTGAATTCTTCGGAGTGGGGTGACGCTTTTTTATTTTCTTTGTTTTTTTTTCAAGCACAAACAGATACGCATAAAAGAAAGGAGTCTTGAAAGCCTGATTTACACCTCCCGTAAATAACAGGCAAGGCTGGGGAGGAGCGCACTGAGGGGGTTTCTTATGAAAGGCGCTCTTCTTCTTCTTCTTTTTATCTTAAAGCTCCAATTGTGTTTAACGTTTTGGTGTTGGGCATCATATTGAGTCCATCATATTTAAAGCCTGCAAATTGACTGGTTCAAATGGCACCAGTGACTCATTGGGTGAGTAGCTTTAATAATGGGACTGCAGTGTAACACGTAAAAAAGTTCAAAACTGTATACAGTAACTGTTTGTTTTGTAGTAGTGGATGTGTAAAGTGCTTTAGGGTGATACACCCTAGACCTGGTGGTATAAAACATGTGGTACGCGAGAGACTGGCTGAGTCCATGCATAGCTGGGGTGCCAACCCAGCCACCCTGTTTAATGGCACACTAAAGGTAAATTTTTCAAAATATTCTTCAGGAGTGTAAAAGTAACAGGAGACTTCAAAGCTTCAGCCAGGCTTGGTGTTATGTTGGGGTCCAGCAGTCAGGTTTGCCAGGTTCTGGAACTATTTCCAGCCCAATAAAAACTGAAACCCACGTAATGGTGTTATGGACCAGCTCAATAAATGACACTGTTGACAATCGGGGGGTTTGGTGGTTAGTTGGGGGAGGGGAGCTTGTGTTTGTTTTGGTGCTGTCAGCATCCAGTTTGGGTCCCATGTGGAGTTTTGCCACTGTTAATCTCATTCCTCCCCCTTATAATTTTGCCACTTTGATGTTGGGGAGTCCCCCTGGTCAGTGGCGTAGCTAGGGGTGGGCGGAGGGGGCGTTCCGCCCCGGGTGGCACATTTTTGGGGGCGGCATTATTGGCCAAAAGGCTCAGAATACTTCACATGTAAGCAGCAGGGTTCGGAAAAATATCACTCATGAATGAAAAAAAGTCAAATTCTTTGATTTTCATCCACAAATGCTTCAAAAATCATTTTTAGACGGTCCTTCTGTGACGGCATCAGACACGGCAGTTGAAATTTATGAGGCAATAGCAAAAATAAACAGAAACATTACACCGATAATAATTTCTAGGAAGATAAACAACTAATTCACAATGTATAATTTCGTTTCGTTATCAGGCCGAATGTGTTCTTGCTCATCCCCACCTATCACTTGTACACCACACCGGTTCTGGTTTTCGCAGCGTAATTATATTAAACTAATAATCAGAACACAGCTTATCAGTGCGTCTGTATTATATTCTTGTCTAGTTGAAGCTTATAAATAATTATATGTGAAAAAAATATTGATGTTTCTCTCTATATAAATAAATCTATGCAAAATGTATCTTAATTTTTCTCAATACGTCATTTTAATTTTCTGTTTAAATAAGTTAAC
Organism: Erpetoichthys calabaricus; assembly: GCF_900747795.2. Taxonomy (NCBI): domain Eukaryota; kingdom Metazoa; phylum Chordata; class Cladistia; order Polypteriformes; family Polypteridae; genus Erpetoichthys; species Erpetoichthys calabaricus. The sequence goes on along the minus strand of NC_041401.2, from coordinate 18,440,042 downwards.
ATATTCAGATACATTGGAGAGCGGTAAATTGAAGCCCTGCCCCGCCCCGAGTGGCGCGAACTCGAGCTACGCCACTGCCCCTGGTGTCCCCCTTGGAGTTTTTCCACTCTTGATATTTTCCCTCCTTGCAGTTTTACTGCTATCAACATCTGGTGGACGCAAAGTTTTCCATTTAGGCAGAATGCACGCACCTTTTGAAAACAGCGCAAAAAACCCGCACATCACCAAATCAAAATTCTTCTCCATACAACACTTTCACAGATACCCCAATTTGGTGTGAAAGTCACACATCTGGCCACCCTGCTGGCAGTAAGGAGGTCCGCCATGTAGCAGACTCAGGTCAAGACTGAGGCACCTCCTTCCAGGGCATGGCTGCCTTTCTATGGTTAGGACCGGAAGGGGAGTGGCATCTCGGAACAAATGGGGTGTGCTTACTGGCCAACATCAGAACATTAGAACACTCTAGATGAGAACAGGCCATTCAGCCCAACAGAACTCGCCACTCCTATCCACTTATTTCTTCCAAAAAAACATCAATGAATGATAATGAAACTCCTAAAGTCTTACTGTCCACAACACTACTTGGTCACTTATTCCAAGTACCTATCGTTCTTTGTGTAAAGAAAACTTTCTAATGTTTCTGCGAAATTTACCCTTCACAAGTTTCCAGCTGTGTCCCAGTGTTCTTGATGAACTCATTTTAAAGTCACCGTCACGACCCACTGGACTAATTCCCTTCATCATTTTAAACACTTCAGTCAGGTCTCCTATTAACTCTTTGAGAGCAGAATATTTTTTCCAAAAAACACAGTTTTCTGAAAAGCACACAAAGCAATGGTTTCACACATAAGTCAACATAAAACGTCTGTTGCTATGTGCTGTGGCTGCTGTTGGCGCATGTTCGGTATCTCTGGCAGCAGTGGCTGCATTGGGTTCACCTCTATGGTCAGCAGGAATGCATGGTGGGCTGGCTGTCTTCGCACAGCAGGTGGGTGGCAGTCGCAGTGTGACGCAATGTGGTTTGTACCTCTTGTCATCATAAGTGGTGGTCCTCCCATGCAAACATTGCTGTTCAGCTATATGAAAGTGTTCATCACTTGGGGACCGATCAGATGATGCTGGTGTCATAGGTGTCTGGTCACACTTATAGGTAATCTAACTTAGACACCATTAAAATATCCGACTACGCCACCCAGTTTTATTAAGAGACTGGGAACTCCTGAAATTTACCAATAATAGCACACAGGTTTCTTTAAATTGGGCGGTGAGTAAACACACAATGAAAGACACAACAGTAATTTAGAAAAAAGCAACAGTAAGTTCTATTACACAAGACAATATAAGGTACATTAAAAAGATAAACAAACATAACAAAAACTAAACATATCAGGAATCAATTTCCTTTTTTTTAAAAAGGAAAATACACAGTCCACCCTCTAAAAGTCCGTTAAAAACAAGAATTGGAGGATACAACCTTTAGTGGTGCAGAGTCCAGTTTGTGCACTGTGTTACCCCAACACTTAATTGTTCAACTGTCCATGGATGCACTCTGTTTCCCGGACACTCGTTCCCCTACAGAAGTTGTGTCAAATTGTTGAATCCCTGTCAGAGTCTCTTAGTTGTTCCTTTTTCTTCCACTCTGGGCTCCTTGTGTGGCTGGGACCTAGGCACGCCTCATTTCTCATCTGTCAGCTTCGCTTGGTCCTTTCATGCGGATTCCCTCTCTCGCTGAACCCACATCCGGCGTCTCTTTGTGGAACTGTCTCTTCCTCCCTGGAAGTGTTGCCGTCCTTGTGCCTCACGTCGTGCCAGCCAGGTACCTTTGTCTGCCTGCAAGCCCCTGTGCTCTGTCCGAGTGCCTTGGCAGCGTTTTCTGTGGACTGTCCCTCCTGCCTTCTGCTGCCCAGGAGTTTATATTTACTTCAGTCCCTGCTGTTGTCAGTCCTGGACAAACAGTTTAATCAATGGCACATCTAAATTGCCTGGGTTTAACAATTACTGAAAACACAAGTTAACAAAATGTATGGTTACCAAACATTAATAAGTACAGATATGCTGATTAGAAACCAATATTTCCAAGCCAGGTAAATACAGACATCCTCCAAGGCCAGACTTCAAAGCAGTGACTCCATTGCAAGACAGCAAATACCATTAATAAGTACAGACAGCCTTTTAACTTCTTACCCCCCAGTCCCAACAGTGGGTGCCTAATGGAACCACCCAGTGCACAAAAAAATGTAAAAGTGTCCCCCTCTGACACTGGTACCTCACTTCCGTTTTTGATCTCCATCTCTATATCACTTGCATCAAACTCAGAGTCCGACAAATCAGAGTCCTATTCAAAGAAATTACGTAAAACATCCATGGAGTATTTTGCTTTGCACATTCGCTTTGGTCTCTCGTCAGATGTCGGTGCCATTTTAGAGGTTGTTTTCTCTTCGCTATTCATGCATGCGTAGGGAATCGAGGTAAAATCAACAAAGCTAGGTAACTTTCCTTCTAGCAAAAAGAGTCGAACTAAAACGTAAGGGTGAGTTTTGTTGCAGTTTACAGCTGATTACCGTCCTCTACTCCTGAATTTGACAAAAGTCGACATCAGCCCTGAAAGAGTTAATCTTCTTTTGCTTAAACTCTAAAGGCTCAGCTCTTTTAATCTTTCCTCCTAACTCATCCCCTGTAGACCTGAATCAGCCTCGTCGCTCTTCTCTGGACCTTTTTCTAGTGCTGCTATGTCCTTTTTGTAGCCTGGAGACCAAAACTGCACACAGAACTCCAGATGAGGCCTCACCAGTGTGTTATAAAGCTTGAGCAGAACCTCCTGTGACTTGTACTCCATACATCAAGGCACTATATAACCTGACATTCTGTTAGCCTTCTTAATGGCTTCTGAACACTGTTGGGAAGTCCATAGATTAGAGTCCACTATGACTCCTAAATCCTTCCCATGAGGTGTATTCTCGATTTTCAGACCTCCCATTGTGTATTCACTTCTTTCAGTTTGATGCCCACCCTCTCATGTGGCACCTTATCAAATGCTTTCTGAAATCATGGGGCATCTCCTCAGAGCTTCAGAGGAAAGAGACAAGTCTGATAACAACAGCGCCCCCTCTCATCTCGGAGTGGTATCACCTACCTGATCTGGGCTGACAAGTGACCTTCACATACCTGACAAGTATCCGCTGGGCACAACGTGTTTAGGTGCCACTTCAAATTTAGTTTATCCTATCTTGTACAATTAGCTGCCAGGACACATTTGAAAAAGTAAGTACACTACATTAAATGTTTTTCTCTTTTTTAACATATGTGATTTGATTGATTATCTGTAGATAAAGGTGGAGGTGAACCAAAATGTAAGGCTGATTTGAAAATGACCCAATAACTGCAATGGATAGGGACTGACACAATACAACACATTTACAATGGCTTATGGGTAATTGAAACACATGCAGTGCTCTGCCGTTAGTCTGATTGAAGCCAAGGTCAAATGAACATGGACACTCCATTCCAGGATTACACCATTGATAAACAACGTGCCGTAGTGAGATTTCTTTGGGTAGAGGGAGTGAAATTCATCGAAGGATGTTTCCTCTGTATAGAAGTGAAAGCAGGATGACTTAGCAAAAAGTTTATGAATAGGGAGAACGGTTTAAAACGGGAAGAACAAGCGTCACCAGCAAATTTTGATCTGGTCGACCATGAACATCAAGCACACAAGCCCGTCACCAACATGGCGACTGCCTTCATCAGATCAGATGTTGTCCTTTCTTGCTGAAGATGTGGATATCAGCTGTGGGTCTGCACACACCATAGTGCAGCGTTTCTCAATCTTTAAGTATTTGCGACCCGAGTTTTCAGAACTGTTTTCATCGTGCCCCCCTAACGTTTTTTTGAAACCCTAATACAATTTATTTTTCCTGCCGATACACCACTACAAGTTTAAAATTTCCCTACGAATTGCAAAATTACGCCACATATGGCAACATTCGCGCCCCCTTTTTTGTTACTTCGGGGGTGTGCCCCACAGTTTGAGAACCGCTGTGGTATGGGATTTGTAAAAGCAGTATTAATGTTTGTGATGCACCATCTGTTGGAATGCCACATGAAATGGATCTTTTTACTACAAATGTTTGTGAGGCACCATCTTTTGGAATGACAAGAGAAATGGCAACTGACTGGACACACAGATACAGAGACACACATACACACTTGTCATTTTATTAAGGTGGATTATTCAAATAGATGGTGTCATAAACAAAAGCAAAGTAAAAAGGTACTGCTAGATGTTCAGTCTTACCACACAACTCATTTGTTGTGTCGCTTGAAGTGTCAGCAGTATTCTTGGATTGACTTTCCCCTGCATTGTATAATGACAAATGTTTATGATGCTCCATCTGTTGGAATGATAAACGCAATGCATTATATTACTACATGCATTATAAAATACTTTCCAGTAGATGGCGCACTGCAAATGTTAATACTGCGGTCTGCACTGATTGCTTAGATTTCAACCTGTGTATGTTGGGTAGCACAGCTAGTAATAATAAAAACAAAGAGCAGAAATGTATAATAAATATAAAAGCAAGCAGTTTAACAAAAAGGTAATTAGCAGAAATAAAATATATACGGTAAATGAAAGAATAATATGTCATCAGAAGGTTATATGACTGCAAAGCTTATGGAATACAGAGACGAGACTAGCACATTTAATACTGGGTGAACCACATGCCCGCCTACAGTGTTACAAGAGCCCTGGTTCAACTGTGCTGCATGTCCAGGCTGCATCATCTCAAGAGATTACAGCAGCTGCTTAACCTGCAAGCTATTCAAATGTTCAAATGAAGATTTTTTGTTTTTCATATAAATAATTATTCACTGGTTAAAGGCTCAACTGGATTGAAAAGACCCCCAAAACAGACTGGGCGCAGCAGCAACACCAGCAGGAGTGAAACATCCGTACCTAATGGAGCAGAAAACCACTTGACAGGAGTCAGCCAGGCCACACTGGAAGTCATGCGCAGAGCGGTTTGGGCGCCTCGCCAATATCGCCTCGGGAACACAAAAGTCCCATGATGAAGGCCAAGTGTGTAAAGAATTCAGTGGGGTGTGAAAAGCCAGTAAATCTTTATTAGGGAGAAGCTTTCAAAGTCAGCTGCGCTTCCTTCAACTGATAAAAAGCCATGCCTAGTTAGAAACAAGTTTCTTTTTTAATTTTTTAAACATCGAATAAGGAGCATAATAATATGGGTCAAGGGAGCTGATTTGGGCGTGTAGTGAAGATGGCCACTGGGCACTTCCCATAGATGGTGTGCCGGGGATAGTTGCTGGAGGAGTTGGGTCTGTCTGGTCTGAGAGGATCTGCCACAGGAGGAGCTGGAGTCTATGACCGGTTATAAGAGACCATTTCAAAACACATTCAGACCATATCATTTCTGCACACTTTATTATGTTGCTGATTTAAATTTCTGATTTAACGTAAAGTTGATCGAGCTTTGTGGGATCCCCTCATGGTTGCTGGATATCATGGCCGGCCTGTACACTGGTACTGTGAGTGCTGTGCAGAGTGGAGGCAGGACCTTTGCGTTTTTACAGTTGATTCTGGGGTTCATCAGGGGTCTGTTCTGCTCCTACTCTGTTCAACTCTGGGGTCCAGTGGCTGTGGGTTATCTGTTAGTGAAGAAAGATTTACTGATCTAGACTTTGCTGACAATGCTGTGATCTTCATGGAGTCAATGGAGGCTCTGATCGGGGCTCTCGAGAGACTGAGTGAGGTGTCTGAGTGTCTGGGCTTGCGAGTGTCCTAATAAAAACCAAAGATCAGGCCTTTGATGACATCTTGGGCACTTTCATCAGCAGTGTGTCTGTCTGCGGAGAGAGTGTCGACCTCGTCGAGAGGTTTACTTACCTCGGCAGTGACATTCATGTCTCTGGTGACTCATCTTATGAAGTCAGTAGATGGATTGGGAGAGCATGGGGGGGCCATGAAGTTGCTAGAAAGGGGTGTGTGGCCCTCCCGATATCTGCAAAAGAACAAAGGTCCAAGTCATTGGAGTTTTGGTGCTTTCTGTCTTGCTCTATGGTTATAAGACATGGACACTCTCCAGTGACCTGACATGAAGACTGGACTCCTTTGGTACTGTGTCTCTTTGGAGAATCCTTGGGTACCGTTGGTTTGACTTTGTGTTGCTCATTGAGTCACAAATGAGGCACGTGACCTGCATTGTGAGGGAGCGTCAGTTACAGCACTACAGCCATGTGGCTTGATTCCCTGAGTGCAATCAGACACACAGGACCCTCATTGTTGAGGACCCAAGTGGCTAGACCAGGCCAAGGGGACACTGATGTAACACCTGGCTGCGGCAGATAGAGGGTCATTTCCGGAAGGTGGGACTGGACTGTGTGTCTGCCTGGGGGGTTGTCAACCAGGATCCCAAGCTGTTTCATAGTGTGGTGGGTGTAGCAACGCACTGTACCAGTGTATGCTCGCCCAACTTGATCTGACCTGACCTGAATTAATTATAGCCTTACAGTGTATTACACAGTTAGCATAAGGTAATAACTAGTTACTCTGTAATTATATAAATTGTAGCGGACAGTTGGCTGCACAACCCGGCCAGGATGCCCAGACCGGAGAAAGATGGGGGAAAGCGGTTACAGAGGGACACTGCCTCCCCCAGAACGCCAGAGGGAGATGCCCCTGCAGCATAGCGGCACCCCAGATTCCCGCAGGGCACCATGGGAGTTGGAGTTTGGCTTCACACCCCTGCTGGGTGCCGTGGGTGCCACCAGGACACGCTGCAGGAAGGCTTGAGAATTTATATTTCCCATATAGCCCGGAAACACTCACGAGTCACGGGGAGGGAACCACAGGAGTACTTCTGGGCTGAAGAAATCCACACGTCTCCATCTGACCCGGAAGTGCAGACAAGTCACGCTAGTGGCTAGAAGGACAGAAGCACTTCTGGGTCAAGGACTATAAAAAGGACTGGTGGAGACCCAGCAAGCAAGCCAGAGTTGGGAGGGAGTGTGACAGAGCTGCTGGGAGGAGAGGAGGAGAATTATTGTGTTTAGTATTGTGTGATTATTATAGTGATTACCTGTTTATGGTGGCGCAGGTGCTTTGGGGCACTTTAAAGAAGAAAATTAAAATACTTCTGGGTGCTTTTAAACCTGCGTCTGCATCTGTCTGTTAGTTTTCACGGGGCAACAGCGCCCTCAAGTGTCCATTTATTGGTTTACATGGTATGTACACCGTATTAGGGACACCTAATCTAAAGTGATACTCAATATACTTCAGTAGGCGTCAGTAGGCTTTACAGCCAAGGAACCAAGTTACCTGAACTATTCTATAACATTTCAGTAATTATTTACGACCAGTAACAGCGCACTGCATAATAACGAATACACTTGACTTGAACATTCCTAGTTTTCTCTGTATCTTTACCATTTGTTTGCTCAGAGGTTGATGCGCTTGCTGCTTCCTGAGCAGCTCTTCTTTTCTCCACCCTAGCGGCCCGCTTCTTCTCTTCTTCCGTCGGCATCTTTTCGTGTTAAAACTGAATAAGTCCGTGTTTGTGTTGCAATTACTTAGTACGTTTTCTTGAATTTTTCACTTAAGTCTTAAATCTGCCTCAAGAATGATTTAAGATATAAACAGGTAGGGGAAGTGACGGCAAAGGTGGTAGGGATGAGAATGGCGCCCGTATGCATGTGCCACACGGAGAGTTGATTGTACAATAAAATAAAATAAAAATAAAAAGAGGAATAACCTTGGAGGTCAATCATCACACCAAAAGTGGACAGTGGATGTCACGTAGTATATGTGTACCAAATTTCAGGTCAATAGGTCAAACGTTTTGCGAGCTACAGGTGATTTAAAATCCTGGACAGACAAACGGACAGCCACGGTATCATATTATATAAGAAGATAACCGAGTTGTAGATTGAATTTTAAATCGGAACATTTGCCATAGGTGATTACGATAGCAGTTGACGAAAGAATTCAGGTATTTGAAGGTTCTTCTAGAGTGCCTCTTTATCTTGCACGATTTGACTCAAAAACTAATCAGCACCTTGTCATCTAATAACAGGCTTAAGTTTCAAGTTTGGTATTTTTTCCGTCAAGCCGTTTTAGCTCTGGACCGTCCTCAAGAAACTGTGACACAGACATGCACACACAGACAGATGTGTTTACGGTATCATGGGATCCTAAAATGTGAAGATCCGTCGAAAACCAGAGATCAAAATTTTTGACAAATCTAAAGCTTTCGCTCCTTCCTGTGACGATGTGGGTTCTGCTCTTGGCTCCCGTCTCCAATTTGGGAGCTCTTGAACCCAACACCGTCGGTAATGTCACCGGATGAGCTGGACAGTGAAGAAACAACGAAGCATGGGGATGGTGCAAAAATGGGCAAAAGTGCTTGTATTAAAAACAACAAAATCAACAGTGTTCAATAAATAAATAAATAATCCAGCGGTTCTCAAACTGTGGGGTGCACCCTAACAAAAAAGGGGGCACAAATGTTGCCATATGTGGCGTAATTTCGCTATTCGTAGGGAAATTTTAAACTTGTAGCGGTGTATCGGCAGCAAAAAATATAGGAATAGATTTTATTAAGGTTTCAAAAAAACGTTAGGGGGCGCGATTAAAACTGTTATGAAAACTCAGGTTAGGGTTAGGGTTAGGGTTTAAATACTTAAAGGTTGAGAAACACTAAAATAATCCATAAATAAGGTAAAAATTCCCAAAGGTTAAAACAAGGCTAAAGCAGCAGCAATCATTGGGGCTACACCAGCCAGACACAGCTCCTTCCCAGCCTCTTCAGCTCACTTAAGGTTTGCTCAGCCAACGACCAAATGAGCTGGTCTGATGGGGACTAATCACACTGACCAAGGGGATGGTGGAAAAGTGCAACAGTGCTTTTATTAAAAACCAGACAAATCAAACAGCGTGCAGTGCTAAAAAACGCTTCAATAAATAATCCAAGGCTAAAACACAAGAGTAAAAACCTACAACAGTCACTGGGGCCACACTGGTCAAGCACAGCTCCTTCCCAGTCTCTCCAGCTCACCCAAGGTTTGCTCAGCTGAAGAGACTTCAGCTGCCGCGGTCCTCTCTGTACCGACCCCATCTTATCTGCCTCTACCGGCGTCTGCTAGACCACTCGGGGTCGGTTGTCCTCCCGTCTTCCTTCTCGCACGCGTGGTCGTCCCTCAGATCCCTAGACCGGACTCCTCCTGGATCATACCCATTCCTCCACATAGTCAGTGGGCACGTTCCGCCCCTTTACTGCCGATTGCTTGCTCTATCCAGGACCCCCGACTGCGCTGACCTTCCTTTTCCTCAGCTGCCTGGCTCGTCTATTCTCTTGCACTACCGCTAATTCTGCTCTCTCACTCTCCAGTCTTTTACCATTCTCTCTTCTCTTTCCTTTTCTTTCTCCCCTTTCCACCTCGTGTTTTGTCTATTTATTATGGGGACGTTGTTCAGGTGTGGCGATTAGCAGCTTCCAACTTCAATCACTGATGCGGCCGTGAACCGCTCCGGCCACACTACCACGCCCCCCTCTTTAAGCTGCGAGTGCGGTGATCATCTATTTAAAATAAAATTGGCCTTTTCAATCTGAGCTGTGGACCCGCTATACCACATTCCCCATAGATGATAGGTTTTAGTGGAGGAGGACGCAAAGCAAAAAATATATCTTTTTTTTGCCTTATACAGTTTCTTGCATTAGGAATTTGTTAGTTTTCGCATACCCCTTGGGGTCAGAGTGCAGGGTCAGCCATTGTACAGCGCCCCTGGAGCAATTACAGGTTAAGGGTCTTGCTCAAGGGCCCAGCAGAGTAGAATCTCTTTTGGCAGTGACGGGGATTCGAACTGGCAACCTTCTGGATACCAGCACAGATCCTTAGCCTCAGAGCCACCGCCCCGTCTGGATCTATCCCTAGCGGTACGGCAGTTATTCTAACTAGAATAAAGAATCAGTAACACTAAAGGAAAATTATACTAGCTTCTGTTTTATGTAGGCGTAACACTCACAAGAATCTAATACTCAAAGGAGAGCTACTTGGCTAAAGCATGATACCAGTCAGGGAATCCTGCGATCTGCACTCGTCCAGCTTTGACACAAAGCATGTTGTTCTAGGCATGGGCAGTAGTGACGTCTTCCATCCATCCATAGGTGAGCTCTGCTCTTCTGGGCAATGTCTAAGCATTTATGCATATCCCACAGTTCAAGAGTCTGAAACGTGATCATGCAGGCTCCAAACATGAATACATTCTGGTTTACCAGTTCATCACTCACAGAAAACAGAACCAGAAACCAACTTTTGGGTCACCACACACTTCTTCTTTCCCTGAATATCCTGCCTTGGTAGCGAACAGTTGTTTGTTGCTTATCTTCTTGCCATATTGGTAACCCTAGCGAATATGTCTCCTCCTCTGTCAGCCTGCTTGCCTTGTGTGTTATGTGAGAGACTCGTGTCTTTTTCTGTCAGCTGTCTTATCTAAATCTGTCTGGTTTCTGTTCATAAGAATAAAATTAGATACAATGAAATAAATTTAACAGATCTCAGTGACATACTTTAAGCATTGGCTACAACGTTGAGCAAGTTTTCACACCATGTTTGTGTTTTATAAATGTCGACTTTTGTGTAAGAAATGGTGTGTTGCACATTTTTGAGCATAAACACATTTTATATATAAGGCCCCTGGTCCCTTCTCTTTCTATCTGCTTCACAAAAGAGCAAGGAGACGTCCATGGGACATAGAACCTCCATCAAGGCCATTGCTGTAGTTTCATCAGAGTCCTACAGATACAGCTGACCCTCATCATGCCAGAAAGGTGGGGATGTTGGTAGATGCATCTTCTGTCCTCACAGGGTTCCTTGTAATTGATTGTCCACTTTACTCTGTCAGACTTGGAGCCCAAATAAAGTAAAAACACAGCAGCACAACTCCTGGTCCAGATTTTGATCTTGTCACGTCCGGACTACTGCATCTCTCTGTGGGTTGGCATGTGTCACCAATCTGCGGCAGATAATTCCAATTGCAGTGGCACATTTGTGTTATGATTGCAGCGGCACGCAAATGGTAAGACTATCAAAAAGGCCCATAAAATGCAGACCAGAATCCTAGCTGGCCTACCCAAAAATAGGTCTCACCCTAAGGGAAGCTGATCTTAGGAAACTGGGAGGCTTCAGGCCTGTCTAGGCCTCAAAATGGAGAACAGGCTCTTACAGCTGAAAAATGCAAAAGACAGTCTCAAATATCTCAAAAGTTTTCTCACATGAGGGAGTGCTATGAAGAGAGACAAGTCCCACCAGACATAGAATTTCCATTTGGGCCAGTGCTGTAGCTTCATCAGAGTCCTACAGATAAACTTGCAGGCAAACAAGCCCCTCGTCATGCTGGAGAGGTGGAGATGTTGACGGCTGCCCCTTCAGTCCTTTCAGGGTGCTTTGTACCTGATTGTCCACTTTACTCTGTGAAACTTGGAGCCCAAGTGCTGCCATTTTAATGGCAGATTGTAGCAAATGAGGGCCGTGCCAAGTACCACAGAATGGAGAGAATTGTCTCATTGAACAGTAGCAGAGCTCTAGCAGGGCTTTTCTCCTGACTGGCCATTGGCTGATTTTTCACCTGATGTTACCAATTCTCTCTTTCCAGGATTTCAAGGTCACATTCACTCTGCCATACCAGACTCCCAGGATCTTGGTGCTGTCCATTCTAATAAGGAATGAATGAATGAATGACGGACGCCTGAAGTACATTGTCACATTTGACCTGTGTCCTGTGGCCACATTGTCATTGTGAAAAAGGGTGGACACCTCCCATCCTGTTAGGAAGTGTCCCAATTTTGTATGGTACCTTATATTAAAAAGTGAGAGAATCAGAGCATGCATGACATTTGCAGTCCACTTGTCACTTAATCTGAGAGTAGTAAAGTGTACCCAATATTCTCAAAGCGTCTCTCTCACATTACCATCCATCCCATCTTCTCAGTCCTCTGCACATGACAAGAGCTATGTGTTACAACCAAACAGGAGACCCAATGATAGCAAGTGGCCTCCCCGCTTTGAAGGTTTTGGAGCTCTGATGGATACGCCCACAAGTGGGTGGAGCCACCTGCCTAGCCAACCAAAGGGATTGGCTGAAACAAATCCAAAGAAAAACAGACAGATATTGCGGCAGATGGAAAAAACTTCTGGACGTCTCACTTTGGCACGCGGCCACTTCACCATCTCTTTCTCTGAAAGATTTATCATTAAATGAACCCATTTGTTTGAATTTGGATTGAAGACATATTCTCTTTATATACTTTCAGACAAACTATTCCAAGCTAATTGGCACGCTTTCCATTGGCAGTCCTGCCATGACAATGCCAACAGCTATTTCCTAATAGGTGTTGTAATAGACGGTGAGGGTGGCTGAAACCAGATTAAGTCTGCTCCCCTGGCAGGGAGCCACAATCACTAAGTCAGGCTACTTGTATAGTGGGGTCAAAGTACCACATCATTTGGGTAGGTCAGCAGTTATCACACATGCTGCTACAATGTCACCAGTTATCTGAACAAGCCTTGAGTTGCCATTTTATGTCAGACAATATAAGGCGTCATGTCCCGTGGGCTGAAGTGTTGTCTGCTGTCTTCCATTGGCCTCACTGTGCAGCTTATTTTTTTTTTTTGAAGATTCACTCTGTGCAACATCCCAAAGATCAGACCATATCTGAGAGAATATGCAACGCAACTCCTGGTCCAGACCTTGGTCTTGTCACATCTGGACCTACTGCAAATCCTGGCTGGTGGGATTACCGGCATGTGTCACCAAGCCAGGCATGTGGTATGATTGCAGCGGCACACAAATGGTGAAACGGTGAGGCCTTTAAAAAAAGGCCCACCAAAAGAAAAAAACAGGCTAGAATCCTAACTGGCCTGCCCCAAAATAGGTCTCACCCCAGGGGAACCTGACCCCAGGAAACTGGGAGGCTTCAGGCCTGTCAGTCAGTCAGTTAGTCAGTCATTTTTCAACCCATTTAGTCTTGAACAAGGCCGCGGTTGATCTGCTGGAGCTTATACCAACTACCATAGGGCGCAATACAGGAACAAACCACAGACAGGGTGCCAGTCCATCGCAGGGCAAACACACAAACACAGACCCACCCCGATCACACACAAGGGCCAATTTAGGATCATCTAGGCCTCAAAATGGAGAACAGGCTTTCACATTTCAAAAACGCAAAAGTCCCAAATATATCGAAATGCGTCGCACAAGTGGGAGGACATCTTGAAGAGAAACAAGACCCAGCAGCATCTTTATGATAGAGGATTACACACAGCAAACAAGTCCCAAATAGTAATCCAACAAACTAAACTAATAAACAGAGGCAAAAAGATCGAAACAACACTGCTGACAAAACTCACCCCTAAAGAGTATTCAATGAACAGCGGGGGGCTTCTTCTTCTTCTTCTTCTTCATCTTCTTCTTCTTCTTCTTTAATATTCTGGCAGTTGTGGCCTACTAATGTTCATTACCATCACCAATAGACCTGGAATGTGACACAAAGTATGAAAGATCCCCCTCCCTTCCCTTTCCACATTACTAGATAAGTTTAAGCAGCCCTGTCGAATGTAAAACTGTTAAGCAATCTTATGAATATGAGAATCCATATTTTCGTGCCCTAATAAGTTAGCCAGTATGAAGTTTATTACCCTCAACAAATTCTTGAGTGTCTTGAGGTTGTGTCCTCGTTTCCTGGTAAGCTTCGCAAGGCCACAATTAATGTTCAACTGTTTCCGTTTTATTCTAATATCTACACAATCCTGCATTATGTTTCCCTATAAAGTGTAATGAACAGTTAATCATTGTCTGCCCGCTAATCTCAGTATTGTGAAAATGGTTTGTTCTCTCCTATTTTCTCCATCCAGTGGTGTTGATCTGTGAAATTCACTGTATCATTTCTCGCTGTGTTTGCCGGTGACCTTACTTGCCTAATATTTTCCAGGTAATTCACCTTGCGGGCTGACTTGGGTGAACATTTTTTTTTCCAAGAGCCCCATGATGCTTTTTGAAATCACAGGGCTGCAGCAGCCATGCACACAACTTTTGACACTTTCTTACCATAATGTCAGGCACACACTGCGTGACTTTTAGAAATCGTGGGCAAGCGGCTACTCACACTGTTTGACACAGGCGTGCCAGTCATATATATACTGTATGTGCTCAGACTATGCCAGCGGGTTCAGTTTGACTGACATGCCACGATGTGAGTTCTCTCAAACTATACGCGTACATGATGGCCGCCAGTTTTACTCATTCAGAAAACATGACGGCCACAGGCTTCTCAAAATGTTAAAAACAAGGCAGGTGTGCTCATGTCAATTGCCATACTGTGCTCTGAAAGTACAGGCGCCACCGGACATGTGGATGGTTGAGGCGCAGGCAACACAATGTGTCTGTTTTACAGAGCGACCTGGAGCTTTGTAATCTATGTCATTTACCGTTTTGTGTGTTTATTTCAGGTTTGTCCAGTAAAGGTTTCCTCAGATGCTTTCTTTTTTTGGTTTTTAGGTCTGCATGTTGCTATTTGATATTTAGATTTTTGAAATCAAAAATGTGAAAATGAGCGTGACAACATTAATACGCAGTGTACAATATCTTGTGATCGATGCACAATGAAATTTTAGAGCGACATCAGAAAATCAGACTCAGTGCAAATGTGGCTGTCACTGGATTGCAAGCACATCAAAAACCAAAGATAAAAGCTATTTAAGCTGCAGAGATTGCTGGGGCTATGGCAGGCTGTTTTAACATTTAATCTATTTTCTCTGATACCAGCAGATACAATGCTGATATCAACAGTTTTAAATTTGATATCAAGCTTCTGAAATCTGAGATCAAGTTCCTGAAATTTGCTTTTTCTTGTGCCTTTGCATGAAATCTGATATCAGGCTTATAAAATTTGATGTCACGCTTTTCAAATTTGATATCAAATTTTTTAAATCTGATATCAAGTTTTAGGATGTTGATATCAAATTTTAAAAGCGTGACATCAAATTTCATAAATGTGATGTCAATATGACAAAATGCAATGTGAGAAATCTCTTTAAAATCTCTATATATTAGCATTTAAGCTCTCGTATCAAATTTCAAAATGGCAATATCAAATTTTAAAAACATGATGTCAAATTTCAAGAGAGTGGTGGTAAATTTTTTAAAAAATATCAAATTTCAAAAAGCGCAATATCAGATTTTTAGAACTTGGTATCAAATTTCAAAAGCATGATATCAAATTTTATAAGACTGATAAGAAGTTGCATAAACATGATATCAAAATAACAAAATATGATGTGAGAGTTTAAAATGCAGAAACATTAGCATTTAAGCTATCATATCAAATTTCAAAAGCATGATATCCAATTTTAAAAACCTGATATCCAATTTCAAAAGAGTGATATCATATTTTAAAAACTTAATATCAAATTTCAAGAGCTTAATATCAAATTTTTGAAAAACTTTATATCATATTTCAAAAGCTTAATATCAATTTTTTAAAAAACGTTTTATCATATTTCAAAAGCACAAATTCAAATTTTAAAAACCTGGTATCAAATTTCAAAATCTCAAAATCAAATTTTAAAAGTATGATATCACATTTTATAAGCCTGATATGAAATTTCATAAACGTGATATCAAAATGACAAAATATAATATGAGAGTTTAAAATGCATAAACATTAGCATTTAAACTATCATATTCAATTTCAAAAGCGTGATATCTAATTTTAAAAATTTGATATCCAATTTCAAAAGAGTGATATCATATTTTGAAAACTTAATATCAAATTTCAAAAGCTTAATATCAAATTTTTTAAAACTTGGTATCAAATTTCAAAATCTTGATATCAAATTTTAAGAGCCTGATATGAAATTTCATAAACGTGATATCAAAATGACAAAATATGATGTGATGATTTTAAATGCATATACATTAGCATTTAAGCTATGGTATCAAATTTCCAAAGTGCTGATATCAAATTTAAATCTCATGATATCACCATTTTGAAAGCAGATGTCAAATTAAAGGAATTAAATGTTCAAGCGGCTTACCATTTTGAAACCACCAGCCGCCCCACGTCCACAGAAGGGTTTGACTGTGCTGGGCAACATTTTTCCCATCTCTAACTTTCTTCTGGCAGTCGTTTCAACATCTCAAACCACGCTTTTAGACTTTGATTGATGTACAGGTGCTGGTCATAAAATTAGAATATCATGACAAAATTGATTTATTTCAGTAATTCCATTCAAAAAGTGAAACTTGTACATTAGATTCATTCATTACACACAGACTGATGTATTTCAAATGTTTATTTCTTTTAATGTTGATGATTATAACTGACAACTAACGAAAGTCCCAAATTCAGTATCTCGGAAAATTAGAATATCAATTAAGACCAATGCAAAAAAAGGATTTTTAGAAATGTTGGCCATCTGAAAGGTATGAACTTGAAAAGTGTGAGCATGTACAGCACTCAATATTTAATTGGGGCTCCTTTGCCCTGGATTACTGCAGCAATGCGGCGTGGCATGGAGTCGATCAGTCTGTGGCACTCCTCAGGTGGTATGAGAGCCCATGTTGCTCTGATAGTGGCCTTCAGCTCTTCTGAATTGTTGGGTCTGGCGTATTGTATCTTCCTCTTCACAATACCCCATAGATTTTCTATGGGGTTAAGGTCAGGCGAGTTTGCTGGCCAATCAAGAACAGGGATACCATGGTCCTTAAACCAGGTACTGGTAGCTTTGGCACTGTGTGCAGGTGCCAGGTCCTGTTGGAAAATGAAATCTGCATCTCCATAAAGTTCGTCAGCAGCAGGAAGCATGAAGTGCTCTAAAACTTCCTGGTAGACGGCTGCGTTGACCTTGGACCTCAGAAAACACAATGGACCAACACCAGCAGATGACATGGCACCCCAAACCATCGCTGACTGTGGAAACTTTACATTGGACCTCACGCAACGTGGATTCTGTGCCTCTCCTCTCTTCCTCCAGACTCTGGGACCTTGATTTCCAAAGGAAATGCAAAATTTACTTTCATCAGAGAACATAACTTTGGACCACTCAGCAGTAGTCCAAAGGCGAGACACTTCTGACGCTGTCTCTTGTTCAAGAGTGGCTCGACACAAGGAATGCGACAGCTGAAACCCATATCTTACATACGTCTGTGTGTGGTGGTTCTTGAAGCACTGACTCCAGCTGCAGTCCACTCTTTGTGAATCTTCCCCACATTTTTGAATGGGTTTTGTTTCACAATCCTCTCCAGGGTGCGGTTATCCCTATTGCTTGTCCACTTTTTTCTACCACATCTTGTCCTTCCCTTTGCCTCTCTATTAATGTGCTTGGACACAGAGCTCTGTGAACAGCCAGCCTCTTTAGCAATGACCTTTTGTGTCTTGCCCTCCTTGTGCAAGGTGTCAATGGTCGTCTTTTGGACAACTGTCAAGTCAGCAGTCTTCCCCATGATTGTGTAGCCTACAGAACTCGACTGAGAGACCATTTAAAGGCTTTTGCAGGTGTTTTGAGTTCATTAGCTGATTAGAGTGTGGCACCAGGTGTCTTCAATATTGAACCTTTTCACAATATTTTAATTTTCCGAGATACTGAATTTGGGACTTTCATTAGTTGTCAGTTATAATCATCAACATTAAAAGAAATAAACATTTGAAATACATCAGTCTGTGTGTAATGAATGAATCTAATATACAAGTTTCACTTTTTGAATGGAATTACTGAAATAAATCAACTTTGTCATGATATTCTAATTTTATGACCAGCACCTGTATGTGGGTCATCAGTGAACTTAGTCAGGTAAATATGGGTTCCAAAGACACAAAGACTGAGAAACACTGACCCAGCATGCTTTTAAAGAAATAAACTCATTTGAGGGACACATTAGCTGACTATAATGAAAATATTACGTGTGCTGCTACCAGTTTTATAACATTGATCCCTTTGAGCCAGCAGCAGGACATCACATGACTAATTATGTATGCAAATTAGCCGTGTGCGCAGTTGCGCTTCCCAAAACAAGCCTTAAAGGAGCCCTCCCGCTCCCCTTATCAGAAAACACAGGACACGCTGTGAAAAACAAACAAACTTTGAAATTGTGAAGCATTTGCACAGATACCCGGGCAGAAAAGACGTTCCTGCTGTGCCAGGAACGCGACTTGAAAGGATGTATCAAAAAATGGAACAGCCAGTCCAGCACAGCTATTATCCTAAAAGTGAAAGTCTGAGCGCAATGATCCCCATTTTATTTACTTGTTGCTAGTTTGTGGACATTTGTTGTATTTTGTCTGTGGTATTTGTTCCGTATCCGACTTTTGTTGTTTGAGGCAAGGTGGCCCAGTGGTTAGCACTGTTGCCTCACAACTCAGATTACATATTTGGCCACAATAATCGTTCCATCATATTTCGCAGATTACACGGAGTGCACAAGGACAAGTAAAAGACCATTGCATCACTATAATCCACTCAAGACGAGTTCTCTCTCCGACCTTATTCTAAACATTGTCTGACTAGTCTCTGTTATTAAATAATTTCTGCTTTTACCACTTCTGGACTTAATACTAATCAGTGCTGATAACGCGCCTATGCATTTCATTGCTCTGTCTGGCCTTTCTTCTTCAATCTACTGTAAAGCTATAATATCTGCCACCATTTCTGTTGCATATACATGCAGCGTCAGCAGCCGAGAGGTTTTCATAAGTCAAATGAAATATTGAGGAGCTGGCTTGGCCACCCGTTAACAGTTAAAACAAAAATAAGGAACAAAAACGCACAGTTAGCTGTTTGCTGCAGTACTACTGTAAGGCTCTGAGGAGCTGTCAGATGTCAGGTTCGAGCTCCTCATCCCCAAATAAGACCCCTCCTTCAGGATCTGCCCTGCTTACTGGAAGGGGCGGAGTCAGTTGCTCTCATTGGGCGTCTTCTCGGAACTGTGAGTGGAAAAGGTCCTGTCAGTGGGGTGGTAGTGCTTACCTCTGACAAGCCCAGAAGTTGACCCTCTAACGCACATGTGTGATAGCAGGTGTATGATCTTTTCCTTATTTGGATATTAAAAGCTGGAATATGTACAACTGCTTCAGCATTACCCTTTATAGGATCTTTTGAACCATCTTGCCTGAAGAAAGGGCCTGAGTTGCCTCGAAAGCTTGCATATTGTAATCTTTTTAGTTAGCCAATAAAAGGTGTCATTTTGCTTGGCTTTTCTCTACAAATATGTTCCGAAAGCCATAATAATTCCTATTAAAATGCTGATTCACAATTACAGTCTAATTTCTGTTTAATTGATATTAGCGGTTAGGTTTAATTATGCAGGAAGATAGATAACCATCTGTAAATATATTCAAAAAAGTCGTAATTCCTATATTAAAATACTGATTCCCAATTACTTCAATAGAAAGAAAATCACCATTTAATGTCATTCTGTAATCCCAGATCAACCTCAGGTTAATGAAAGAACCACTCAAGGCAATATTGGACACACAGCAAGGGACTGCATATCCCATGAGCCTTTACAGGGCTGGGAGCAGTCCGTTAACTGTAATGGACAGGTTGGCCCCACCTCTTGGGGAACCACCCAATGTGAATGTTGAGATGGATTTGTGGACAGAGTAAGAAATGAGACAATCAGAAAGTGAGAGAAGCCAAAGCGGAGGTGGATGGATAAAGTAAAAGAAGTTCTGAAGGAAAGGGGCTTGACTGATGAGGAGGTGCAGGACTGAGCTGTTTGGAGAAGTGGGAAAAGATGATGATGATGCATGATGATGAAGAAGAAGAAGAAGAAGAAGAAGAAGAAGAAGAAGAAGAAGAAGAAGAAGAAGAAGAAGAAGAAGAAGAAGAAGAAGAAGAAGAAAGTTTGAGTAAAGTTCTGATTCACAAATAATTCAATAGACAGAAAACCACCATTTGCCTTTCTGTCTTTCTGTAATTCCAGATCAGCTTCTGGCTGATGAAAAAAAATGAAAATCATGGGAGGATGGCAGACATGGCCACTGTTGGATTCAAGACAATATCTGACCCACCCATCAACAGCAAAGGACTACATATCCCATGAGCCTTTACAGGGCTGGGAGCAGTCTGTCAACTGTGATGGACAGGTTGGCACCGCCTCTTGGGGAACCACCCAGTGTGAATGTTGAGATGGATTTGTAGACTTACTAAATAGGACAGTGTAGGAAATGAGACAATCAGAGGTACAACAAAAATGGAAGAGATGTCTAATAAAGGACAGGAAAGTAGATTGTGAAGTGCTATGGACATGTGATGAGGGTAGACAATGGATATGTGGGAAAAAGAGTGATAGAAATGAAAGTACAGGGTAATAGAAAGTGAGGGAGGGTAAAGCAGAGGTGGATGGATAAAGCAAAAGAAGATCTGAAGGAAAAGGGCTTGACTGATGAGGAGGTGCAAGACTGAGCTGTTTGGAGAAGTGGGAAAAGATGATGATGGAGGAACCACCCACTAAACACAGGGAGCATAAAGATATTTAAGGAAACTGTACATAAATAATTTTAAACATAACAAAAACAGTAGACATATTGACTAAATGATAACTGAAGAGAACAATCCACATTACTAACCGACAATGCTAAACCGGATGGACGCAGGGACATCCGGCCATGGGCCGTGGCCGCAAAAGACGTACTGCGCAGGCTCCCCAAGAAATGAGGCGCCGCGACCACAGAAAAAAGGAGTCAGCACAGAAAAACGGAGTCAAACGCCGGTGACGCACACAGCGCCACACGAAACCCATTGCACACGAAACTAGCACACAAAAAAAAGAAGCCGCTCGCGCCCCACAAATCCCACACCCACCTCCAAGCACCCCCCCCCACCACAAGCAACGGACGGGACACACACAAAGAGGAGGATTCAACAAGTCCCTGGCACACAAAAAAAAAGAAGCCGCTCGCGCCCCACCAATCCCACCACCCCCTCCAAGCAACATCCCCCCCAGACGCCGGCAAAGCACACAGCGCCGCACGAATCCCATTGCACACGAAACGGGATGCACACAAAAAGGAGGATTCAACAAGCTCCTAGCACACCAAAAAAAAGAAGCCGTGACCGCCACACAAAGCCCATTAGACACGAAACGGGACAGACTACGGACATGGCACACAAAACGTTCACAAAGACAACAATTCAGACCCACAAACACACTAACATCAATAAGAAGTGACACCCAAAGCCCCATTTCTGAAGGAACCGTCCATATTAAACATACGTCATCTCAACACCTTCACACTATGCAGCATAGGTGGATCTCCTTACACTGAAGCACTATTAACCGTTCAACTGCAGAAAAGGCTCTGTATTAACAGTGAGTGCGATCCTCCTTATTACTTATCCATATTTCTCACGCTGAAGAACAAGCAAGTCATGAATACACGATCACAGGTACAAAACAATACGGCTCGGATAACGGGACCAAACACACGAACCCGCATGAAAAAACAAAATACACGGCGGCACATACAACGCGCTTCTGAACCTCCGGAAGAAAAAATGTCTCGGCTCCAAAAACACAAAGCTCAACTAACACATTAACAGAAACCAGCGCATATGGACAGACACAATGAACGTACACGCATACAGCACGCGTCTCAAAGTGCTGCATCGAGACAGGCACGGATTCAAAACGAAACACCTCCCGTCTCAGACATACAGAAACGGCAGCGAAGGGACAAAATAAATAAACGCAGACGTCTACACTGCGCATCTGGAATGCCGAAAAACAAGCAGGCAAGGCTCCAAAAAGAGAAAGCTCAACTGACCGACATACAAAAACGAGCAAGGCTCAATACAAACAATGCACGCAGTAGACTACAACGGGCTTCTCACACAGCACAGGCAAATCGATTACAGCTCCAAAACAACACGTCCCAAATACTACACATACAACAACGCGCCTCTCAAACGGCCCAAGCAAAAGATACACGTCACAGACATCAACGACAGACACCTGCTAAACACTAAATTCATTGGGATTAATGAATGTCATTTGCAATCATTGTCATTCACTTAACTTCCCTGAAGAAACAACTGACAATACAAGTAATGAATTTACACGTTGTTGTCAAAAGGGTCAAATTAGACTGCCTCCTTTACATTCATATCCTGAATATCTACAGAACCTTCTAGCTGACGATGTACCTGAAAGTGAAAACTTTATGAACTGCATTAGATCCTACAAATCGGTATCCACTATGAACATGAACAGTGGCACTGCACGTGACATCCGTCTTGCAAAACTGTTAATTATTGATGAATGTGCAATGGCATCCAGTCACTTACTCAACACCATTCATAAACTTCTACAAACATTGATGAATAATAATATTCCCTTTGGAGGAAAAGTACTTTTATTAGGAGGAGATTTTAGACAGTGCTTAGCTATTGTTCCACATGCCATGCGCTCAGCTATTGTTCAGTGCACCTTAAAATACGCAGACAATTAACATTGCTTTCAAAAGATACACTTAGTACAAAACATGCGATGTCCAGATCCAGATCATAACAATTGGTTATTACATCTGGGAGATGGTACACTCACCAATACAGATAGACCTCACCCAGATATTAGTACAATTCCTCAAGCCTTTATCTGCGACAACTTAGTTACAGAGATATTTGGAACAGCAATCTCATTAGACCAAATGCCCTTTTTAACACAATGTGCTATATTATGTCCAAAAAATATTAATGTAGATAACATAAATACCCAAGTCATTGCATTACTTCCTGGAGAGACACAACTCTTTCTAAGCTCTGACAAACTTGACTCTGATCACGACGATGACCATCTCCATTGACCTTACAAGTTCTGACCTGAAATTACCTTTTACACTTAAAAGGCGTGTACAAAGAAATTTTCCAATAAACCTTTAAACTGTGCCACACACTTTATTGTTTGCTTTCTATTTGCATCATCTACACCTTCACACTATTCTATATCTCATTCATACATCACGCTCTTTGTCATTTCCCAACACCAGGGGTTGGCGAGCGAAGCGAGCAGGGGGCGGAGCCCCCTAGTAATAATAGAAATAACAAAACTAAATAGTTCAAATTCAAAAAATTAATGAAAGAGACAATGAAAAGGAATGTAAACATAAGCTAGGGAAGGAACCCCAGCCAAAATCTAGTAGTCCAGTGATGTACCAGCTGAGAAGGGCACATGCCACTCCTCTCTTCAGATCACTACTACAGAGTAGTCAACAGGTCAGCACCTATGTTTATGCAGACACTTGTGAGGTCCTCTGCTCCTTCTTGACCACTCAGGTCTGCTGATGAACAGTGCCAGGGGATGCCACCTCCCAATCCAGACTCTTTTCATGTGTATCTCCTAGCTGGTAGAATGAGCTGCCCACCTCTGTTCAAACTCTGGACTCCTTGAATGTGTTTAAGAAGCGTCTGTGGACTCTCGTGTTTGATGAATATTTGTCTAACTGGTAATGGCTTGGTTAGGTGTCATTATCTAGGAGTTGTAATTTGCTGGCATTTTCTTTTGAGAGTTTCACTTCTGATGATCAGTTTTGTCACCTTGTCCTGTCACACTTGTTCCCAAACAGTCCCCCTGACTGATGTTTACTCAGTTAAGTTGACCTTTTTTGTAAGTTGCTTTAAATATGAGCATCAGCTAATCAAGTAAATGAAAATATAAATGGATTGGAGTTGAATGTGAAGTCAGAGTGACCATTGGGTTCTTGGCCACCTCTCTTACCAAGGTCCTTCTCTCATGAGTGCTCAATTTGGCTGGGCAGCCATCTCCATAAAGAGTTGTAGTTTTTCCAAACTTCTTTTCATTTAAGAGTTATGGAGGCCACTGTGCCCTTTGGAACCTTCAGTGGTGCAGGAATGGTTTTGTAGCCTTCCCCAGACCAGTGTCTGTGTCCTGTCTCAAAGCTCTGCAGGCGAATCCGTTGACCTCAAGGCTTGGGTTTTTGTCAGCTGTGGGAGAGACAGCCGTGTGCCTATCCTAATCATGCCAATCCATTGGATTGACCACAGGTGATCGCCCAACAAGGTGTAGAAACATGTCAATGATGATCGATGCAATGCGATGTATGTGAGCCAAATTTCAAGTGTCATAGTAAAGAGTCTGATCACTTGTGTAAATGTGATAGTTCAGGTTTTTTTATTTTTAACATATATGCAAAAATTTCTAAAATCCAATTCTCGCTTTGTCATTCTGGGTACTGAGTGATGTTTGAAGAGGGAGAAACTGAATATGAAATGATTTAAACATAAGGAACAAAATGGGAGCAAAGAGGCTGAGTATTTCCTGAAGGTGCTGTATTTGGCGTATCGGTAGGCAGGGAGGCAACCCAAAAGACAGCACTGATGAGTGGACTACAATTCCCATCAGGCGAGTGCTTGGGGCTGATTAAAGAACCCCATTATCAGAGTGCATAAAGCTTTGCACCGGAAAAACACATAATTTCAAATACGGCTGCAGATTCAGTGTTCTTCTCCTAACCTAATTTAGAAAGGAACTTCATTGTCTCACAGGACTCTATTTAAATGAAGGGGGAGCATTTCAAAAGTGTGGCCATGACAGTCAGCCCGGTTGGACAGAGTGGACACAATAATCCCTTATAGATAGATAGATAGATAGATAGATAGATAGATAGATAGATAGATAGATAGATAGATAGATAGATAGATAGATAGATAGATAGATAGATAGATAGATAGATAGTGTCAGAGACTCGAGACAGAGTCATATAAAGGTTTGGGGCAGCCACCCGTATAATTTGGTTTCCTGGCTGCAAAGTTGCTTTCTCAAAATAACACAGCACTGATGTGCACAAAACCGAGTCCAAACAGAACTGAGGGAATAGGGAAAAGGTGCGGGCTTTTAAAGGGGAAGACAGGAAGTGAGATCATAGGGATCGGGCTCATGTTCTTCAGCCATTGGTTCAAGCCCGGACGTGACATCACAGGGACTGGAGCCAGCAAGGTTTCCTTCCATAGGCTCGGTCCCAGAAGTGACGTCAAGAGGACCAGGTGGAATCTCCCGTGAATGGTCTACAGGAAAGGGAGAAAAAGAGTCAGTGCACTCTGCCACATCCCGGCATGCCTCGGAACTGCTCTTACTTAAGCCCTTTAGCTGCCTCCCATGCGCACGTGTGTGACAATAGATAGATAGATAGATAGATAGATAGATAGATAGATAGATAGATAGATAGATAGATAGATAGATAGATAGATAGATAGATAGATAGATAGATAGATAGATAGATAGATAGATAGATAGATACTTTATTAATCCCAAGGAGAAATTCACTACTCCAGCAGAAGCATACTGATAAAAACAATATTAAATTAAAGAGTGATAGCAATGCAGGTATACAGACAGTCAATAACTTTGAATAATGTTAACGTTTATCCTCCCAGGTGGAATTGAAGAGTCGCATAGTGTGGGGGAGGAACGATCTCCTCAGTCCGTCAGTGGAGCAGGACATTGACAGCAGTCTGTCGCTGAAGCTGCTCCTCTGTCTGGAGATGATACTGTTCATTGGACGCAGTGGATTCTCCATGATTGCTCAGCGCCCGTCACTCTGCCACAGATGTCAAACTGTCCAGCTCCATGCCTACAATAGAGCCTGCATTCCTCACCAGTTTGTCCAGGCGTGAGGCGTCCCTCTTCTTTATGCTGCCTCCCCAGCACACCACTGCGTAGAAGAGGGTGCTCGCCACAACCATCTGATAGAACATCTGCAGCATCTTATTGCAGATGTTAAAAGGCACCAGCCTTCTAAGGAAGTATAGTCGGCTCTGTCCTCTCTTGCACAGAGCATCAGTATTGGCAGTCCAGTCCAGTTTATCATCCAGCTGCACTCCCAGGTATTTATAGGTCTGCACCATCTGCACACAGTCACCTCTGATGATCACGGGGTCCATGAGGGGTCTGGGCCTCCTAAAATCCACCACCAGCTCCTTGGTTTTGCTAGTGTTCAGGTGTAAGTGGTTTGAGTCGCACCATTTAACAAAGTCCTTGATTAGGTTCCTATACTCCTCCTCCTGCCCACTCCTGATGCAGCCCACTGCACACCAGCTGCACTCCCAGGTATTTATAGGTCTGCACCCTCTGCACACAGTCACCTCTGATGATCACGGGGTCGAGGAGGGGTAAGCTTATAGCTTAATCCAGAAAGTCGCATCATGAATGGCTGACTGGCTGGCAGGGGCTATGGGCGCTGATGACCCCATTAAAAAAAATAACGCTTTTAGTGCCCATGTGTCTCCATTTTTTTTTTTTTGTTATTTTTAAAGTTCTACTCGGGTGGAGTCCAGGATCCCTGCAAGCAGAGTGCGTCAATGGGAAGCGTTGTGATTGCTGGCCATGCCTGGGAAAGGCTGACTTATGACAGTTTGAGCAGAGCCCACCTGGGCATGCAGATTGGCACACCTTGCTGCGTCAGACGTGTTTATGCCATTTTCATGTTCTACTGCTGAATGATCTGATTTCCCTCCTCGCACATCGTACGGGCAGATCTCGATGGGTACAATGTACAGACTCCATCCGCCTTCGGTGTTGCTCAATCCCGACAGTGCGTATCCTTCCCTGGCTTGCCTGCCAGCTAAATTGTTCTTGTGTAGGGCACACCCAAGCCGCTGAGGCACGCGCGGTAAAGCATTCACACCTCGGGGTGCTGTTTCTACAGGGCGTGGTGGGACCATGCAGGGACGGGCAGGTCGGTGAATACTGTTAGCACTTGTCTACCCTGAGGAAACGATTGCTGAACATTTCCCATGAGCCTTTGTGGTAATCACGCAGTTGTTGAAAAGCTGATCACTGGCTTTGCCTATTTTTGCCATCCTGCAGCTATACTTTTACACTGAGGTGATTATCACTAGATGGCACAGTGGTAACTGCTATCGCCGCCCAGATTCAACATCCTGGGTTCAAGTCTCCATTGTTGTCCGGCTGATTGATGATTCCAATTCAGCCATGCGGGTTGGTGCATTATTGGACCCTGAGATGTGTAAAGTTTACATGAAAAGGTGCTGGCAACATGACAGGAACAATTTTTTATTAAATATGCCCAGGGTTTGTTCCTGCCTTGCACCCTGTGCTGGCTGGGATTGGCTCCAGTAGACCCCCATGACCCTGTGTTAGGATATAGCGGGTTGGATAATGACTGACTGACTGACTTAAATGCAGTGGACTCAGAAAGCATTCGGACTCCTTCACTTTCTCTGTGGTTTCATTGTGTTATAGATTTATTTATTTATTTTTATGGAATTTATTAAAACGTTCCATACAAGCAACTTAAACTTGACAAAACTAAATTCAAATCAACCCTCACCCATGAGAAAGAGAGCAAGGCGAACACCCAGAGTAAAACTTTTAAGAGTAGAAACAAGGGAGAGAGAATCCTTTTCCCCCAATATACTGTAAGTGTTTATTCTAAAATGTTGTTAATCAGATCCTGTCAGGTTTTCAAAAAGTTTTAAAACAGATCCTCTGAGTGAGAATTTGATTTTTTCCAATTTCAAATAGCATATTACATCAGAACCCACTGACTTAAAAGAGGTGGGCTAGGATTCTTCCAGTTGACCAAGTCAAGTCTACATGCTAATAGTGAAGTAAAGGCCATCCATCCATCCATCCATTGTCTCCCGCTTATCCGAGGTCGGGTCGCGGGGGCAGCAGCTTGAGCAGAGATGCCCAGACTTCCCTCTCCCCCGGCCACTTCTTCTAGCTCTTCCGGGAGAATCCAAGGCGTTCCCAGGCCAGCTGGGAGACATAGTCCCTCCAGCGTGTCCTGGGTCTTCCCTGGGGCCTCCTCCCGGTTAGACGTGCCCGGAACACCTCACCAGGGAGGCGTCCAGGAGGCATCCTGATCAAACTGCCCGAGCCACCTCATCTGACTCCTCTCGATGCGGAGGAGCAGCGGCTCTACTCTGAGCCCCTCCCGGATGACTGAGCTTCTCACCCTATCTTTAAGGGAAAGCCCAGACACCCTGCGGATGAAACTCATTTCAGCCGCTTGTATTCGCGATCTCGTTCTTTCGGTCACTACCCATAGCTCATGACTATAGGTGAGGGTAGGAACATAGATCGACTGGTAAATTGAGGCTCAGCTCCTTTTTCACCACGACAGACTGATGCAGCGCCCGCATTACTGCGGATGCCGCACCGATCCGTCTGTCGATCTCACGCTCCATTCTTCCCTCACTCGTGAACAAGACCCCAAGATACTTGAACTCCTCCACTTGGGGCAGGATCACGCTACCAACCCTGAGAGGGGCACTCCACCCTTTTCCGGCTGAGGACCATGGTCTCGGATTTGGAGGTGCTGATTCTCATCCCAGCCGCTTCACACTCGGCTGCGAACCGATCCAGAGAGAGCTGAAGATCACGGCCTGATGAAGCAAACAGGACAACATCATCTGCAAAAAGCAGTGACCCAATCCTGAGCCCACCAAACCGGACCCCCTCAACGCCCTGGCTGCGCCTAGAAATTCTGTCCATAAAAGTTATGAACAGAATCGGTGACAAAGGGCAGCCCTGGTGGAGTCCAACTCTCACTGGAAACGGGTTCGACTTACTGCCGGGAATGCGGACCAGGCTCCGACACCGATCGTACAGGGACTGAACAGCCCTTATCAAGGGGGCCGGTACCCCATACTCTCGGAGTACCCCCTACAGGATTCCCCAAGGGACACGGTCGAATGCCTTTTCCAAGTCCACAAAACACATGTAGACTGGTTGGGCAAACTCCCATGCACCCTCCAGGACCCTGCTAAGGGTATAGAGCTGGTCCACTGTTCCGCGACCAGGACGAAAACCACACTGTTCCTCCTGGATCCGAGGCTCGACTATCCGACGGACCCTCCTCTCCAGGACCCCTGAATAGACTTTTCCAGGGAGGCTGAGGAGTGTAATCCCTCTGTAGTTGGAACACACCCTCCGATCCCCCTTCTTAAAGAGGGGGACCACCACCCCGGTCTGCCAATCCAGAGGCACTGTCCCTGATGTCCATGCGATGTTGCAGAGGCGTGTCAACCAAGACAGTCCTACAACATCCAGAGCCTTGAGGAACTCCGGGCGTATCTCATCCACCCCCGGGGCCCTGCCACCAAGGAGTTTTTTGACCACCTCGGTGACCTCAGTCCCAGAGATGGGGGAGCCCACCTCTGAGTCCCCAGGCTCTGCTTCCTCATTGGAAGGCATGTTAATGGGATTGAGTAGGTCTTCGAAGTACTCCTTCTCCACTTTAAGCCCCTCTGTGAGCCCACCAAACACAGCTGTTACTGGATTGTGACACCAAGGCTCCCTGAAAGGCATTTAAAGATTTTTTGTCCAGAATGATGATAATTTGGTGTACATCCAAAACGTGTGGCCCAATGAGGCTGAAGCTCGATTGCAATGTTCACAGGTTGCATCTTGCCCTGGAAACATTTTAGACAATTTTTAATCCATCCATCCATTATCCAACCCGCTGAATCCGAACACAGGACACACACAAACACACCCACACACCAAGCACACACTAGGGCCAATTTAGAATCACTAATCCACCTAACCTGCATGTCTTTGGGAGGAAACCGGAGCGCCCAGAGGAAACCCACGCAGACACGGGGAGAACATGCAAACTCCACGCAGGGAGGACCCGGGAAGCGAACCCAGGTCTCCTTACTGCGAGGCAGCAGCGCTACCCACTGCGCCACCATGCCGCCCCAATTTTTAATGAAACAGATAAAATATTTCAAGTTGAACAACTGTATGCTGTGCGCATATATATGTATTGTAGATTTAAATGGTTAAATTTGCCATTTATGCCCATCAATCTACACTCAATAGCCCATAATTTTCGGAAAGGTTTGCAAATTTATTAAATTTCAAAAAATGACACTTCTCATTCCTAAACATACACGGACCCTTTTTTCAAAACTTTGTAGAATCCTCTGTCAGCAAATCCAAACGCGAGTCTTCTTGCTGAAGTCTCTACAAGCTTTGCACACCTGCTAGTTTTTTTTCCCATTCTTCTTGGCAGATCCTCTCAAGCAGGGGACTGTACTTTCTCCGGTCCTGTTCAGCCTATATACATCGGACTTCAAATACAACTCAGAGTCCTGCCACGTGCAAAAGTTCGCTGACAACACTGCTATTGTGGGCTGCAGCAGGAGTGGGCAGGAGGAGGAGTATAGGAACCTAATCAAGGACTTTGTTAAATGGTGCTACTCAAACCACCTACAACTGAACACCAGCAAAACCAAGGAGCTGGTGGTGGATTTTAGGAGGCCCAGACTCCTCATGGACCCCGTGATCATCAGAGGTGACTGTGTGCAGAGGGTACAGACCTATAAATACCTGGGAGTGCAGCTGGATGATAAACTGGACTGGACTGCCAATACTGATGCTCTGTGCAAGAGAGGACAGAGCCGACTATACTTCCTTAGAAGGCTGGTGCCTTTTAACATCTGCAATAAGATGCTGCAGATGTTCTATCAGACAGTTGTGGTGAGTGCCCTCTTCTACGCAGTGGTGTGCTGGGGGGGCAGCATAAAGAAGAGGGACGCCTCACGCCTGGATAAACTGGTGAGGAATGCAGGCTCTATTGTAGGCATGGAGCTGGACAGTTTAACATCTGTGGCAGAGCGATGGGCGCTGAGCAGACTCCTATCAATCATGGAGAATCCACTGCATCCACTGAACAGGATCATCTCCAGACAGAGAAGCAGCTTCAGCGACAGACTGCTGTCAATGTCCTGCTCCATTGACAGACTGAGGAGATCATTCCTCTCCCACACTATGCGACTCTTCAGTTCCACCATGGGGGTTTGGGGGGAGGGGGGAGGGGGTGTAAACGTTAACATTATTCAAAGTTACTGTCTGATATACCTGCATTGTTATCACTCTATAATTTAATATTGTTTTTTATCAGTATGCTGCTGCTGGAGTAGTGAATTTCCCCTTGGGATTAATAAAGTATCTATCTATCTATCTATCTATCTATCTATCTATCTATCTATCTATCTATCTATCTATCTATCTATCTATCTATCTATCTATCTATCTATCTATCTATCTGTAAACTTCTATTTTCAGGTCTCTCCTGTGGTGTTCATGTTTGGGCCACTCAAGGACACACAGAAACTTGTCCTGAGGCCAATATGGCATTGTCTTGACTGTACTGTATGCTTCGGTCATTGTTGTGCTGAGTGGGTGCACCAGTCTGAGGTGGTTTGCACTCTGGAGCAGGTTGTCTTCATGGACCTGTCTGTCTGTGGTTGCACTCACCCTGTCCTTAATCTTGACCAGTCACCCTGACCCTGAAGCACCACCATAGCATGATGCAGGCCACCCCCGTTGTTCACCATAGGTTTGGTATTGGACCAGGTGATCAACTGTGCTTGGTCTTCAGTAGACATAGTGCTTGGACATCTACCCAAAGAGTTCAGTTTTTGTCTCATCAGACCAGAAAATCTTTTCCCCCCATGCACTACCAGTTTCTCAAACGCCAAACTCCATTCTAAATAAACAGCTGTTTGATGGAGTGCCGCTGAGATGTGTGCCTTTTTGACAGGTTCTCCTATTTCTGCAGAGCACTACTGAAGCCCTGTTAGCATGACTATTGGGTTTTTGGTCGCCAGCACTGTTCTTGCTCGATTCCTCTTTCTAATTCTAGGAAGAGTCTTGGTGGTTCCAAATATCTTCAAATTCACAATTATTGAGGCCACTGTCACCCTGAGGACCCTCAGAGCTTTAGAAATGGTTTGATCCCCTCATCCTGATCTGTGCCACTTCAGTTACACTGCTGTCTATGAAAGATCCTGAGCCACGTCAAGTCTCTTTGGAGTCCGATTTTACCTGCTGATCTTATAAAGTGCTGTTAAAAAGCATGTTTGATGTGGTCTACATATTAATGTAAAGGCATTATTGGAAAAATATTTTATCAAACAAAATTTGGTAACTGAACCTAAGTTGAAGTAACCAAAAAAATGTAAAATTCTCCAACTTCCAAATCATTGAACAACGTCCCTGGATGGCTCTGAATGTTATGCCCTGCATTCATTTTCGGGCTCGTCTCAGACAGTCAAGGCATTTGTGACAATTAATTACCTCCTCATTCATGGATATCCAATGCACCTCCATTCAGTTGGAATATCTGGGAGGTTCTGCAACAAGACGCTACATCTGTCAAACACGAGAACTGCCTTTGGGGCTTCATACCAAACTTCTGAACACGTTTCATTTTTTTCTTTTAATGAAGTGCAGAAATCCTGGTGTGTCACATCTGACTAGCGCTCAGTAAAGCCCTGGCCTGCAGCACGGCGTGTTCAGCCGGAAACTTCCATGTCACCCGCTTCCTCTCTGTTCTGAGGAGCCGCACCACACTGGATCCTCAGAGTCTGTTGTCATCATGAGCGCCGTGTGTCATTTCAGTCTGAAGAGAAAAGCAGAAAATATCCACAAATGAGGACAAGAAGAGGAAAAGGAAGGATATGAGATGTGGATTGGGTGGGGGGTCCTGGAGGGACAACAAAAGTGAAGCCAACGATTCCTGCTGATTATTAAAACACTCAAGGAATTCAGCAACTCTTTTTGTTTTATAATAATGAAGTGTTGGCTCTTAATGAAAGGTGCCATTTACAAATGATTGATCAGGTTACCATAGCTAGACCAAAATAATAGACATATCGGCACGGGGCAAAAGTTATTATGTGATTAGGCAATTGTTGTGCTCATCAATTCATGTAGTAGTTTGCTCCAAACTGTTTCATAGGATGTCAATCATCTTTACTGCTGCTGAAACAAGTGAATATCTCTTAGGGGATCAAGGAAATGTGTACAGTAAATCATTCCTATCTATCTATCTATCTATCTATCTATCTATCTATCTATCTATCTATCTATCTATCTATCTATCTATCTATCTATCTATCTATCATGAATTGGCCGCTGTATATCGCCCGACCTAGGACACAGACTCACTTGGAGGCACGTGTAAAAAAAACACAAAGACTTTTAATTCTCTTCAGCTGGAGGGCACGTCTTCCCTGAGTGGTGGTTGCCTGGCGTTTTTATAGCCCACCCGGAAGTGCTCCAGGTGCTTGATCACCTGCTTCTGATTGCACTTCCAGGCGGGGCTGTAGAGTTGTCCAGGCCGGCTCAGGGATCCATGCAGCACCCCCTGGTGGCCACCCCAGATTCCAGCAGAGCTGTGGAGAGCTCCATCTCCCATGGAACCCTGCGGGAAACTGAGGCACCATCGTCAGCCAGGGAAGCTCCCACCAAGCGTCCCGGGGGAGGTATTGAGCAGCCCATGATTGCTCCCCTGGAACATGTGTAGAAGGGGCGTCACCCAGCCACCCGCAACACTATCTATCTATCTATCTATCTATCTATCTATCTATCTATCTATCTATCTATCTATCTATCTATCTATCTATCTATCTATCTACAGACTGCTGTCACTGTCCTGCTCCACTGACAGATTGAGGAGATCGTTCGTCCCTCAAACTATGCGACTCTTTAATTCCACCCAGGGGGGTAAACATTAACATTTAACATTATACATAGTTATTGTCTGTTTTTCACCTGCATTATTATCATTCTTTAATTTAATATTATTTATTGTATCAGTATGCTGCTGCTGAAGAATGTGAATTTCCCATTGGGATTAATAAAGTATCTATCTATCTATCTATCTATCTATCTATCTATCTATCTATCTATCTATCTATCTATCTATCTATCTATCTATCTATCTATCTATCTATCCATCCATCCATCTTCCAACCCACTGAATCCGAACACAGGGTCACGGGGGTCTGCTGGAGCCAATCCCAGCCAACACAGAGCATAAGGCAAGGAACCAATCCTGGGCAGGGTGCCAACCCACCGCAGCTATCTATCTATCTATCTATCTATCTATCTATCTATCTATCTATCTATCTATCTATCTATCTATCTATCTATTATATAGTGCCTTTCACATCTATCTATCTATCTATCTATCTATCTATCTATCTATCTATCTATCTATCTATCTATCTACAATTTTGCTTAGTGCCTTACAAATCTATTTATCTATCTATAAGTTTTTGTAGTCCCTCACATATCATCCATCTATCATCTTATAAAGTGCCTTACTATTAATCTATTTATCACTTTTTATTATGACACATAAACTAATTGGGAGATTGGACATAGAGTATAATGAGGTGGGCTTCTTGTTTGGAGGGTAACAAAAAGAGTGGGGAGCAACCCAAAATGACAATATGGGAAAACCTGAAAAAATATGATCAGTGGTTCTTCAAATCTTCAATACCTGATTGCATTTTTGCAAAAATGATATGAGAAAGCAGAATATTTGATTTTTATAAATCTATAAGAAAACTGAAATGTTCAGCAATATATGGTATATGAGTAATATGGTAATATGTAATGTACATGTGATGGGGACAGCCTGGAGTTTATGTTCTGAAGAAGCTTTCTGGCAGGTTGTTCTTTTCAGGATGACAGCCCATCACGCCAGCATTAAGCTTCTATTTGTAACGTTAAAGGCTTCTCTTTGGTGTTCTGCTAAAAGGCACAGGGTGACAAATAACGGTTCTGAAAGGGCTCTTTAGTGGGTTACGCGATTCATCCCTGAACTTTTGTTTGGCAAAGAACCATTTCATTCTGTGAAGTAAGTTCTTTGGTCTTTGAAAAGGACTGGGATCTTTTAAGTACAGTAGGCAGGATAGTAACAGATCAAGAAAACCTGACCTGAGCCTGTGTGATTGTATACAACAAATCTGTTATCCTCTATTCATGGCGATTTGTTGATGCCGTTACAGATTTAAACAAATAAAAGTTCTTTCTGGAACCTTCATGTGGTTGGGTCTTTCGGGACCCGGAAACGGTTTGCTCTGAAGAGCCACTCTGGCACCTTTATCTTTACGAGTGCCTGGGACTCAAACCTTGAAGTAGCTTAGCGCATGTTAAACTGGAGTGAATGGCCTCCACTTGAATTTGCCGTTTTCTTGTTCATATTGAAGTATGTCATCCTGTAGGTTTTTATTTTGTTTCTGCCCTTCTCTCGCTTTATTATTAAATGCGCTTCTGAAGCCCTCAGCTATTTCCTGCTCTCATTCAGAGAAACGCTTAGCCGCAGTCTGGCCGGTGTGATGAGTCCCTGACTGTTACCAGCGCCCTGGAATGTGATGACAAAGCCGTTTCATTGTTTTGCATTTTTTTTTTCTTCATTGATTGTTATACTTTGGGATTTGGTGGATTTTGACAACCTCGTCGCCCCCCCCCCCCCCCCCCCCCCCCCCCAAACTCGTTTACAATGTGGTGTGCTGTTTTGTGTTGCTAATTCACGAGTCAGCTTACTAAGCGCTGCAGCACTGAGTGCGTCACGACGGGTTGGCACACTGACACGCAAAGAGAGGGGGGCACGAGGACCTGCACCTACAGGCGGCGGAATGCTGACAGTCCTATCAGGGTGGGGTGGCGGCGGCTGCTTGTTAAAACCCGTTCTGCTGCCTGGTGAGAGTACACCTGGATGGTTACGATCATCTGACGAGATGAGATATCGCTGAGTGTCAGGCAATTGACTTTTTTTTATTTAACCTTAGCCATTGCAGTCCAACTTGCTCGAGCTTGTGCTTGAAAGGGCCATTCAGAGCACAAAAATGATAATTTGTGTGAGGTAACAGCGCGGCACGCACAAGGCGAGGAGTGGAAGAAAGAAGTGAAGATTCCAACGAGCATAATAGGGTTGCTCGACGTCCCTTATATACGGGACATGTCCCATATTTGTTAAATTTGTCCCCTGTCCCGTACTGACTTTTCAGGGACACCCAAATGTCCTGTATTTAGTTCATTTTCAAATTTCGTAATAAAAATATATTCTTACTGCGGTGGGCTGACACCCTGCCCGGGATTTGTTCCTCCCTTGCGCCCTGTGTTGGCTGGGATTGGCACCAGCAGACTCCCGTGACCCTGTAGTTAGGATATAGCGGGTTGGAAAATGACTGACTGATGAAATATATTTTTGCTACTTTCTTACGGTACTTAGCTGTAACTTTATAAGTAACTAGTTGATTACCCAGTGGCTTTGCTCACTGAGTGCAAGGGAAAAAAATAAAATGTAGTCTATAAGTTATTAAACAGTAAAACATTAACATTTAAGAAGTAAAGAAATATTGAGCACTACTGGAGTGGTTTGGGGTAAACTACATTTTAAAGGCGCTATAACACAACAGGTAAGTAGTACTAACAGTAACTAAAATGTATTTGGATCATCTCTCGGTAGTAGATCCCTTGTGAAAGGCGCTACACGACCGCTGTGGTATAGAAATTACATTTTCTATGTGATCGTCCAAATTTCTGCCTGACAACCTTGCACTACATGCCTGTGATTTACTTCTTAAAATAATTAATCACAAAAGGAACCTTGAATGTTGCGGGGTTTCAGTGACCCAAAGTCACCTTAAGGGACAGTAAGTAGTAGTGCAGGGTAATTTACAAACAGAGTCCTGCTTTGATGGCGCCGATTACACTCATTCTCAAAGACTTCCATTCTCCCAGGAGCCAACGGGGCACTTATAGTGTCACAAACAATGCGAGAAGAGAGGACGCTGCCCGAAACTGCGAAGCTCTCGACCCCGCGGAGCAGCCCGACATTCCGCGCCTCCCAGCGTCCACTTTGTTCTCATGCACATTGTTTACAGCTCGCTGCAGTTAAAAAGTAGAAAGACGCAAAGCTGTTTTCCTCATCTCTTCTACTATCAAGTACTGCCAACTAAAAAAAAGTTACAATGTGGCAGTTTCCGCGACAGTCACGTGGACGTATAAATAAAACTTCTCTGTCAGAACGCACCTGGCGGTGGACGGCTCAGCGCTGTAGTCCAGAGAGGAGGGCTGGGAGAGGACGACGCGGGTCGCACTTCTATGGGATAGATCGGCGTGTTTGTTTTTACTTTTTTTCAATATCAGTAAAATAACTCTCACACAAATAATAACAATTCGTAAAGACGATATAAAAATGGCATCCACAAACGAAGTGATTAGTTCCTGTATTATAATATGTTCTGTGGTCATACGTAATTTCCATATCGTGTGGTCATACGTAATTTCCGTTTCAAACGCGAGAAGAATTATATATATATATATATATATATATATATATATATATATATATATATATATTATACTTTCTTTTCTCAGAATGTAACGAGGAAACGA
This sequence comes from Erpetoichthys calabaricus, assembly GCF_900747795.2. Taxonomy (NCBI): domain Eukaryota; kingdom Metazoa; phylum Chordata; class Cladistia; order Polypteriformes; family Polypteridae; genus Erpetoichthys; species Erpetoichthys calabaricus. Next base: position 18,402,787 of record NC_041401.2, on the reverse strand, counting down.
GTGTTTGCTGCCTGTTTGCAACTCATTCAGTTGTTATGGTTGGCTGACGATGGCGACACTCTTACCATTTTGCTCTCCAGCCGCACTGCCGTGCAGTTCAGGATCAGAATTACAACATACAGCGTCGACAAAGTGTGTTGTTACTACTCGCCACGGCCCACTTTCTTTCTAACTGCTTGTATTAAATAATAATAATATTTCTCTGTTGTCTGTATTAAATAAATATTTTCAAATGATTTCACTTTTACGGAATTTATTTTTAGCTTGTATTAAATAATTTTCAAATGATTTTACTTTTGCTTTCCTCACAACCCATTAAAATCCTTGCTTTATGTTTTTAACTTATGTCTCTACTTTTTTATAATATATTGGTCTGGGTGTGTAAGGGGCATGTATAAATTTATATGATGTTTGCTGATGACATTGTGATCTAGTGAGAGTAGGGAGCAGGTTGAGGAGACACCCTGGAGAGGTGGAGATATGAGAGGAGAGGAATGAAGGACAGTAGGACCACCAAGACAGAGCACGTGTGTGAATGAGAGGGAGGTCAGTGGAATGGTGAGGATGAAGGGAGTGGAGTTGGCGATGGTGGATAAGTTTAAATACTCGGGTGTCATTTTGCTTGACTTCTCACTACATCATAACGGCTAACACGGTACAACACCCTAGTACTACAGACAAGGGTTAAACTAAACACAACATCACTGAACCAGTTTAATCTAATTTGGGGTTGTAGGGGTAAATCATACAAATTAAATGAAGTTTACAGTGCATGCTTGTGATTAGGTTGCCAGATTAGAAAATTAGAAATACACTCTTAAAATTTCTCTCTTCTTCTTTTGGCTACTACTGATAGGGGTCGCCACAGCAGATCATCTTCTTCCATATCTTTCTGTCCTCCACATCTTATTCTGTTACACCCATCACCTGCATGTCCTCTCTCACCACATCCATAAACCTTCTCTTAGGACTTCCTCTTTTCCTCTTGCCTGGCAGCTCTATCTTTAACATCCTTCTCCCAATATACCCAGCATTTCTCCTCTGCACATGTCCAAACCAACACCATCTCATCTCTCTGACTTTGTCTCCCATCTTGAGCTGACCCTCTAATGTCCTCATTTCTAATCCTGTCCATCCTCATCACACCCAATGCAAATCTTAGCATCTTTAACTCTGCCACCTCCAGCTCTGTCTCCTGTGCCACCGTCTCCAACCCACATAACATAGCTGGCGTCTCTACCGTCATGCACTATTGGGTTTAATTAAATACTTGGAAGGGAAGTGAAAAGAAAAAAATGAAGGACTGAGAATTAATTCTCCATTTTAGCCTTCAAATCATTTGGATGATATCCTTAGAAAGGGGAAGAAAATCTCGGATATGAGAATGAGCTGACAAAGCAGAGTTAAAGCGATAACAAGCCATGAAATTAAATTATTGGCAAGAATTGCTTTCTAATTAAGCAACCGGGTGAGAACAAAAACCTGCAGTCACCCTGGCCCTCCAGGACTGGGATTAAGGACCCCTGGTTTAGCACTATGTGACGATGAGGGTCCTGCTCCATGCCCCCACTTCTCTTCTGGGAGCCTCTCAAAACCATCGGTAATGGACCAGATGAGCTGGTCTGATGGGGACTAATCACACTGACCAAGGGGATGGTGGAAAAGTGCAACAGTGCTTTTATTAAAAACCAAACAAATCAAACAGCGTCCAACTAAGGTGCAGTGCTCAAAAATGCCTACATTGATGGATTGAAGGCCAGATGTCCACATGATAGGCGGCACGGTGGCGTAGTGGTAACGCTGCTGCCTCGTAGTTAGGAGACCTGGGTTCGCTTCCTGGGTCCTTCGTGCATGGAGTTTGCATTTTCTCCCCGTGTCTGCGTGGGTTTCCTCCCACAGTCCAAAGACATGCAGGTTAGGTGCATTGGCGATCCTAAATTGTCCCTAGTGTGTGCTTGATGTGTGGGTGTGTGTGCCCTGCGGTGGGCTGGTACCCTGCTTGGGATTTGTTCCTGCCTTGCATCCTGTGTTGGCTGGGATTGATTCCAGCAGACCCCTGTAACCCTGTAGTTAGGATATAGCGGGTTGGAAAATGACTGACTGACTGAATACTGCTTATGGCTTGCAAAACCTTCAATAATCTGCTCCATCCTATATCTCGGAATGCCTCTCACCTTATACTCCAAATCTTGAAATGAGGGTCTGCTTAGAATTCCAAGAGCTAAACTTAAAAGAAGTGGTGAGGCAGCCTTCTGATATTATGTACCTAAAATCTGGAATAGCTTAATGATAGAGCACTTTAAAAAACTTCTAGAAACTCCTTATTGTAACGTGGCTTTCTCATAGCTTCATTTTAGTGTAACCCTGATATTCTGTATAGGCATTGAATGATCATTTTTGTTTCATGGCTCCACAATCTGTACTAACCCCTACTTTCTCTGCTGTTCTCTTTCCAGTTTTCTGTGCTGCTGCTGCCCTACCACCTGACCAGGGTACCGTGCAGTCCCTCCATTGATGGATTGAAGGTCAGAGGTCCACATGACCTTCATCATCTAATTCTTCCACGTGAAGCCTGTAAACCATGAGGACTGACTGAGATCATTTATGTGAGGTAGAATGCCCAGTGGGAAGCTGGGTGGTCTCATGCCCTCAGAACCCCTGAAGATTTAATTTTTTTTTTGTTTTTTTCTGTCCTGCCTGGCCATCAGATCTTATTTTATTCTTTGTTAATTAGTATTGCCTAATTATATTTTTATATTTTTCTTTTTTCTTTCTTCATCTTGTAAAACACTTTCAGATACATCATTTATATGAAAGCATGCTCTAGAAATAAATGTTGTTGTTGTTGTAGAGAGAGAGGCACAGGACAAGAGAGAACAGGACAAGAGGTGAGTGTGTCACGCATGTTCATTGGAGGATCTCCTCATGGGGTTGATCAAGATATATAATAACCTGCCGGGACGAGAAGGGGCGCTGTCGCCAACATTGTCTTCTCCTTCTCTCCATTACAGCAGCTCCAATTCTTGAGTTGAGAAGAACTCGTTGATGTCTTCCTCGAGAAGAGTTGACTGTAGAGAGAGGGGCACAAGACAAGAGAGAACAGGACAACAGGTGAGTGTGTCACGCATGCACATTGGAGGATCTTCTCATGGGGTCGATCAAGATATATAATAACCTGCTGGGACGAGAAGGGGTGCTGTCGCTAACATTGTCTTCTACTTCTCTCCATTACAGCAGCTCCAATTCTTAAGATGAGAAGAACTCGTAGATGTCTTCCTCGAGAAGAGTCAACTGTAGAGAGAGGGGCACAAGACAAGAGAGAACAGGACAACAGGTGAGTGTGTCACGCATGCACATTGGAGGATCTTCTCATGGGGTCGATCAAGATATATAATAACCTGCCGGGACGAGAAGGGGTGCTGTCGCTAACATTGTCTTCTACTTCTCTCCATTACAGCAGCTCCAATTCTTAAGATGAGAAGAACTCGTAGATGTCTTCCTCGAGAAGAGTCAACTGTACAGAGAGGGGCACAAGACAAGAGAGAACAGGACAACAGGTGAGTGTGTCACGCATTCGCATTGGAGGATCTCCTCACAGGATCAATCGAGGTATGTAATAACCTTCTGGGACAAGAGGGGGTGCTGTCACTAACACTGTCTTCTCCTTCTCTTTCCACAACACCAAAAACCTCCCAGGAAAGGCACTCAGCGCCACCACTTCTGGTTCCCCTGCTATGAAAACCTTGTCTGCCTGGAAGAAGGCATCTTTTTGACAAGAGTGACCCGCTGGACAGATCTCCTGAGCAAAACAGGCCCTGAAGCTACGTTTAAACCTGAGCCTTTTAGTTTATTTGAAAGCCCCAGGGCAAGACACTTAAATGCTAAGAGGGGTTTATTTTTGGTCAGACTTTCCTGTTAAATTCAACAGGATGACCCAGTTGGTGCCCCTACTTTAATTTTCATGAGCTGTCATTCCTGCGCCCATCCCTAAGTGACACTGGCTTTAAAGACTCACATGTGATGAGTGCTTTACACAGTATGGCAGCTGCTGAAACAACAACTGCCATCATGAGGGTGTGTTTCTTTAGCGCTGTAACGCTGTGTAAGATAGTGTTTATCCTGTAACTGAGGGGGCTGAAGTTGCTCCAAGGGACGGGATGCGGCACAAACGGTCACATTATATATTTCTATGACAAAACATGCACTACATGTCCAAACATTTGTGGACGCCCCTCCAAATGACTGAGCTGAGTGAGGTGTTTCATTTTTATTGGGTACATCAACTCAAGCACATAGCCATGCAATCTTCACTGGCTGTAGAAGGGGTCCTACTAAAGAGCTCAGAGACTTCAAACATGGCACTGTCACAATGCCACAAGTCAATGCATGAACTTCCGCCCTGCTACACCCACCCTGGTCAACTGTAAGTGCTATGATTGTGAAGAGGAAAAGTTGAGGAGCAACAACAGCTAGACCATGAAATGGTAGACCATGCAAACTCATAGAGTGGGACCACCAAGTTCTGAAGCTCATAAAAATTACCTGCCTTCTGTGTAGCATCAGATTCTCAAACTGCTTCTGGAAGTAATATCAGAAATGATAAAAAAACAAAACATTAAAAATGACAATAACACCAGAAACAATGTGGTGAAGAACATCAAGCTCCATGGCTGTAGGCAACAGAGGTGGATCTGCTATGAAATTAATGAAACTTAAGCATCAGGGTCTCTAATTCTGGAGGGGAAACTTTACTCCACGTTGAGTGCCTGTTGTATGAAAGGGTTTGTAAACAATGATAATAATATAATGTAATTCGGTACATCAATATTAATCAAAATTATGGTGTGGTGGTTAAATTTTCTTAAATTTGTGGTGATCTGTCATGGAACAACCCCATTGAAGAAGATGACAGTGGTTACCCAGACTTTGTTGCTGGTCGCATAGGGTCCTCCATAACAGTTTAAGCTTCAGGACCCCAAAAATGAAGGTCTGCCACTGGTAGGCAGTGCGGCTTGAACTCCATGGGTGTGAGCTCACCAATTGCTGCCACTGGGTGAGTGGGTAACAGCGAGACCGGGGTCCAAGAAGTAAGTCCAGATATTTAGTCCTTCGACAGGCCTGACTCTGGTGAGAGAAGTTCTGATTACATCTTACTTGAGATCTACCAGGTGCCACGAGAGGCTTTCAGCCCTAACTTTAACTTCAAGAGAACACAACGTTCGAAGATCTTTGGACCTGGAGGACATGGTGGCTGCATTTGCTGTAGGCGAAGCCCACAGTCAGCGATTTTGGAAGTTACAGTCATACCTTGATGAGCTGATTTTTGCTTTTTAAATTTCTACTATGTGCACTTTTTATTTAAATTTTAAATACAGTACTTCGATGTCCAATTTGTTTTTAATTCCTTATTACCAAGATCACCTGATAGTTATCTCTATATGTATAAAATCCAACATCTGTCTGTCTGTCCACTTTTCACAAGAGAACTACTTAACAGATTTAAATCGGGATTTTTTCTATAATTTGCTTAAACATTCCATTGATTTTTCTCTCATTTCTCTTTGAATCATAATTCGCTTGCAGTACCAATTTATTTGCGCAAATCCAAGAGTCATGCAGTGGGGTGGGGACCTCCTCACTCAGGTGCTGGCCTCGGGGCGTATCTTACATCCGCTTAGCTAGTGAATGAGAGAACTACTTAATGGATTTAGATTGGGATTTTTCTAGAATTTGCTTGAACATTCCGGTTGATTTTGCAACTTCTCTTATTGCGCTTAGAATCATAGTTCGCTCGTAGGAGTGACATATTCACACTAATCTGAGACAGAGGCTGTGGGCCGAGGGGAGGGGGAAGAGTGATGTCAGGAGTGGGGAGCCGGGCAGGACCCTCCTCGCTGTCCTGTTTCACTAATACGTGGGCAGAGCCATGGGGGACGGCAAGTCTCTCTCTCTATATATATATAGTATATATACTGTATATAAAATCCAACACTGCGGTGGGTTGGCATCCTGCCCGGGATTGGTTCCTGCCTTGTGCCCTGTGTTGGCTGGGATTGGCTCCAGCAGACCCCCGTGACCCTGTGTTCGGATTCAGCGGGTTGGACGATGGATGGATGGATAAAATCCAACATCTGTCTATCTGTCTGAATGTGTGTCTGCTTTTCACGAGAGAACTACTTAACGGATGTAGAACAGGTTTTTTTCTATTTGCTTCAACATTCCGGTTGATTTTGCGTCTTCCCTCATTGTGCTATGTTTCATAGTTCACTTGTGGTACTGATTTATTTTGTGTGAATCCAAGAGAGACATGCAGTGGGTCGTGGGGAGGGGAGCGGGTGGGGCCCTTCTCACTCAGGTGCCAGCCTCGGAGCGTACCTTACATCTTCTTAGCTAGTGAACTAGAGAACTACTTAATGGATTTAGATCGGGTTTTGTTCTACAATTTGCTTGAATATTCCAGTTGATTTTGCAACTTCTCTCATCGTGCTAACAATCATAGTTTACTTGCAGGAGTGACATATTCACGCTAATCCGAGATAGAGGCTATGGGCCGAGGGGACGGGGAAGCGTGACATCAGGAGTGGGGAGCCGGGCAGGGCCCTCCTTACTCACGCGCCTGCCTCCATTCGAATTGCTCTACCTTTGGCCATGTTTTGGAGTGTACCTTGCCTCTGCTTAGCTAGCGATATCTGTTTGTTTATTGACTTTTAAAGTTTGTTCTGTTTCAAAACTATCCGGGCAGAGCCGGGGGGAATAGCTAGTTTATAATAATAGTGATAATAATTCATTACATTTATATAGTGCTTTTCTCATTACTCAAAGTGCCTTACACAGTAAGTGGAGGGGGGGGGGGGGGGGGGGGGGGGGGCATTTCAACCACCACTAATGTGCAGCACCAACCTGGATGATGCAACGGCAGCCATTTTTGCTGCCAGTACTCTCACCACACATTAGCTATTAGGTGGTGAATTTGCCAATTAGAGACAGGGGATGATTAGGGGGCCAGAATGGACTAGGCCGTGGTGGGCAGTTTAGACAGGACATCAGGATACACCCTACTCTTTATGAAGGAAGTCAGGTTTTACGTCTCATCTGAAGGACGGCGCCATTTGTACAGCCAAGTGTCCCCCTCACCGCACTGTGGCATTGGGAACCACACAGAGACCACAAGGTAGGCGCCCCCTGCTGGCCTCACCAACACCTCTTCCAGCAGATGGTCTCCTGTCAGTCAGTCAGTCATTATTCAACCCGCTATATCCTAACTACAGGGTCACGGGTGTCTGCTGGAGCCCAACACCCAGCCAGCACAGAGCGCAAGACAGGAACAAGTCCCTGGACAAGGTGCCAGCCCAACACAGCAGGCACACACTAGGGACAATTTAGGACCACCAATGCACCTAACCTGCATGCCTTTGGACTGTGGGAGGAAATCCACGCAGACATGGGGAGAACATGCAAACTCCATGCAGGGAGGACCTGGGAAGTGAACCCAGGTCTCCTTACTGCGAGGCAGCAATGCTACCACTGCGCCACTGTGCCGCCCTGGTCTCCTGTCTATGCTTTAATATTGGCTTTATTCTTTTTCATTTATTTAGGCTTTTAAAATGTACTTTATTTTAGTCCTTCCGTACTAACCCTTACTCTCTCTGCTGTTTCCTTTTCCGGTGGCTTGTGCCACCACCATCTACTCAAAGCACCATGATGTTCCAACATTGATGGATTAAAAGCCAGAGGTCTGCATGACCATCATCATCAAGTCCTTCCATGAGAACCTTAAATACAAAGAGGTCTATTTCATTTATCTTAGGTAGAATGCCCAGAGGGGACTGGGTGGTCTCGTGGCCTGGAACCCCTACAGATTTTATTTTTTTCTCCAGCCGTCTGGAGTTTTTTTTTTGTTTTTTCTGTCCCCCCTGGCCATCGGACCTTACTCTTATTCTTTGTTAACTTCTTATTTTAATTTCTTACGTTGTCTTTTAGTTTTCTTTTCTTCATTATGTAAAGCACTTTGAGCTACTTTTTTGTATGAAAATGTGCTATATAAATAAATGTTGTTGTTGTTTATTCTCCGTTTCTATTTTCCATACAAATGTTAAGTTTACTGTGGTGTTTTATTTACATAATCTGTTTTCCTCAAAATTCATATAAAGCATGTGTGCTTGTTACATTTTTCCACGTTGATATTATTAATAATTTTTTGTGCGAGGTCCCCAGAGTTCCTATAATTGTCTCCGCTGTGGAGCCAACCTGGACTCTCAGAAATAAATACAGAAAAAGAAAATCTCCCTGCTGGAAGATAAGCGTTGTGAGCTTAAGCAACAGGCAGTGGTACAAAGTTGTCTCCTAATTTATCGCAGGTCATTCTGACCCCAGGCTCACTTCGCTCCGTTCATCAGAAACTTTCACGACTCTTCCTCTTTTTTTTTTTTTTTTTATCAAGGTGTCACCACCGCGGTCACGGACCGATGCCCAGATTCCATTTTAGTGCCCGCGTTTCCTGCCCACTGCTCCCTGTGGTCTTTATTGTTTCGACTTTATGTGTTCCTACTGCTGGACTCCTTCAGTATTTTATTTCTTTTTGTCTGACAGACACAATACATTTTGATGTCACTGCTGAAAGAGCTGGCAGACACCCTACAGTGGGCTTCCAAAGCCAATTTCCTGGCTGAAGGCCCATTGGCTGACGCTTTGTCCGCTTGGCTTTCTACTGGCAGAAAGATGAAGCCCCAGACATGGCTGTCTCATCCGTTCTCAATCATCCCAATAAAATGAAGCTGAATGAATCCTGTAGGTTAGAAGGAGCCTTCGGAGGGGCACACAGTCGTGATTTAAAAAAACAGTCAAAGTCAAGTGAAAACGGTGGGATTGTTCAGTTTGAAGTGCCAGTCCACCGTTTTACAATGCCAGGAACTGAACGTCTTCCTCCCAGTGGTCCTTGCTGGCTTTCTTCTGTTTGAAAACAGAAATTTGCTTCAGAAAGTCAAGAAAATGAAACACCCGGTGCAAGGGGGCGGCACCTCGCTGTGTGTGATACCTCCTTGTCTCCCTCTCTCTGTCCATCTGCTGGTTTAATGGCTCACCCAGGTTGGCCGGTTGCCCCTCACCTCTCCCAAATTTTAGGGATATTGTGGGGAGACGTTTTCACAGCTGGATGCCCTTGCTGATGCCAACCTCCTTTAGTCACGCAGGAGCCAATCTACTGTTAAACTGATGAAGCTCCAGCTCCAATACCCCTAATCCTGGTGGAGCCCCAGAAGTGACTTTAGTCCATGTTGCTTTAAAGGTTTGGGTGTCTACTGAATGAGAAGGGGTTTTTAAACAAAATGAATATTAACCTTTTCAGCTCTTACATCCTATTACTAGTACATAAATATGCAGCCATTTTGTAAAGCACAAGTACGTTTTCAGTCATTGGAAGCTGGCATGCTACTATTAGCGCAGACTGGGGGGACTCGCGAAACATGAAATTGAAAATGGACACTTCCGGACTGTACGCACCACATAGTAAGTAGCTCCACTTTCAATTTTATTTCCTCAAGAAGATTGAAGTATTTGGCAGCTATTGTATAACAATAGTGATAATTTTTTGTTTTTTTTTTCATTTTTGAGCTTTCTAGACACCACAAAGGTAGAATATCTCACAAAATAATTTTTCCCATAAAAACAGAAAATCCAGGGCCGAAAGGGTTAATAACTGTCACATGTGCATGTTGGGGGGCCTTAAAGACTCTGGTGGTGGATCCACAGGATGGCTCTGTATACTAACACCTCTTCTCTTCCTCCCTCTGAAGACCAGATGATCGACAACCTCACCGCCTCTGACATCACTTCCAGTGCCCGCCCCCCCTGGACCCACCTCTTCCTGCCTGGCCTGTAGGTAACCGGAATTGTCGCCTTCTTGGACCAGTCATTTTTGAGATATGCGTCCATCTTTTCTTTTTTAAACGTGTTTATAACTCGTGTTTTACTTCAGTTATTTGGGGTTTGCCGAAGGGGGGCCCTACTCTTTATGACTGTTTGTGATTTTCTTACAATAATGTGGTGTCATTGAATATTGTCACACACGAGCACGTGGGAAGCAGCTTGAAGGACCAAAAGAAGGTAATTCCATGCCAGGCCAGGGGGTGGCGGGGTGCAGTAACTCTTTTTCTTTTATCTCTGCAGACCAGGAAATTCTGGCTGATTCCGACGATGTCACTTCTGGTTTCTGGCCCGATGACGTCACTTCCAGTTCTAAGGCCCGAGGGAATAACATCCCATGTCACTTCCGGCTCCGCCCTCAAGATCTCCCTTCCTGCCCGGGCCCCCCATGACGTCACTTCCGCCAACCTTCTTTAAAAACCAGACAGCCTCATTTGTATTCAGTTCTGTTTTTGGACTCAACTCTATACACATCTGTACAACCTGTTTTGCCTTTTGCCACCAGGATTCAAGTGTACGGGTGGCTGCCCCAAACCTTTTTTCTGTGTGTTGAGGCTATTCATTTCACAATACATTACAAATAATAGTAAAAATTAAAATTAAAATGTTATTAAAGGGGGCGGCATGGTGGCGCAGTGGGTAGCGCTGCTGCCTCGCAGTTGGGAGACCTGGGGACCTGGGTTCGCTTCCCGGGTCCTCCCTGCGTGGAGTTTGCATGTTCTCTCCGTGTCTGCGTGGGTTTCCTCCGGGCGCTCCGGTTTCCTCCCACAGTCCAAAGACATGCAGGTTAGGTGGATTGGCGATTCTAAATTGGCCCTAGTGTGTGCTTGGTGTGTGGCTGTGTTTGTGTGTGTCCTGCGGTGGGTTGGCACCCTGCCCAGGATTGGTTCCCTGCCTTGTGCCCTGTGTTGGCTGGGATTGGCTCCAGCAGACCCCCGTGACCCTGTGTTCGGATTCAGCGGGTTGGATAATGGATGGATGGATGGATGTTATTAAAGGGGCAGCACAGTGGCGCAGTGGGTAGCGCTGCTGCCTCGCAGTTGGGAGACCTGGGGACCTGGGTTCGCTGGTTTTCTTCGAATTTTCTTAAATTAAACAGTGACAAAACTGAGGTTCTCCTCATTGGTTCAAAAATCATCATTATCCAAAACCAATAATCTTTCTCTTATTATTGATAACTCTGTTGTTTCCCCATCATCTCAGGTCAAGAGTCTGGGTGTCATCCTTGACAGTACTCTATCCTTCCAATCTCACATTAATAGATAGATAGATAGATAGATAGATAGATAGATAGATAGATAGATAGATAGATAGATAGATAGATAGATAGATAGATAGATAGATAGATAGATACTTTATTAATCCCAAGGGGAAATTCATATCATAAAATAACATCACCCGGTCAGCTTACTTCCACCTACCTAATATTAATCGCATTCGCCCCTCCCACACTCCTCATACCACTGCCATTCTTGTTCATAGTCTTGTCACTTCTGCAATTCACTCCTCTTTGGTCTCCCTAATAAATCTCTTCATAAGTTTCAGTTAGTCCAGAATTCTGCAGCACGTATCATCACTCGAACCCCATCTATTCACCATATTACTCCGGTCTTGCAGCAGCTTCACTGGCTCCCGATCAAGTTTCGAACTGATTTTAAGATTCTGCTATTAACATTTAAGGCCATTCATAACCTCGCCCCTCCATATCTGTCTGACCTTCTTCATGTTGCCATTCCCTCCCGTAACCTTAGATCCTCTTCCTCCACCCATCTGACCGTCCCTCCCGCCCGTCTAACCACCATGGGGAGCAGAGCTTTCAGCCGTTCTGCTCCTAAGCTCTGGAATTCATTACCTGCAGAGCTCCGAAACATCAAATCATATTCATTTTTCAAATGCAAACTTAAAACGCATCTGTTTAAAATGGCTTTTTCTTTTTCCTTCTGATTACAGTGGTTTTGTTTGGTTTTAATTTTTAGATTTTCTGATGTTTTAAGTTGTTTATAATTGTGTCTTTTATTTATTTATTTATTGTTTGTTCAGTGTCCTTGAGTTCTCTGAAAGGCGCCTTGTATAAATAAAATGTATTATTATTATTATTATTATTATTATTGACAGGTTGCTGTCCAGGTGGAGTCTGTACGTTATCCTGACCCCTCCCTCAACCCATCAGGGAGCCCCAAGTTTCCTTCCAGACACTTGTGGCCGTGTGTAACTGTAGGTGTGTGTGTGAGCCGGCCCTGCGACTAACTAGCACCTTTGCCAGGTCTGTTCCTGCCATGCACCCATTGCTGCTGACACACGCTCCTGTCCCCTGTAACCCCAAGTTGGATTAGCTGGGTTTGAGAATGTAATGTTGTGTGTGTTAGATGAACTAATCTCTCTATTATTTTAAAAAGTTTTCAGTCATACCTGTGCTATTCACCCTTGACCACGCCCCTCCACACCGCTCGTCCAATCATCACTCCTGCTGCGCACATCCTCTCTCCGTCCCAGCGCACATCCTCTCTCCGTCCCACTCCGTGACAGTCTCATTGCTTCAACGCAGTCGCTTATAATGGCAAGGCAGAAAAGCAAATTAACGTCGAATTTTAGTTCGTGATAGAAAAAGGACAGCAAGAGCTGATAATAACCGTCGAAAAACAATGAACAAAAAAGTGCTGCATATGATAAAAATCAAGAACATAAAGAATCGTCCACTAAACAAAAATGAGAAAAATATCCGGAACAATGTGTGAACAGAAATGCAAAAAAGCAATGTTTATAGAATGTAAATTTGAACATAAAGTATTTCATAATATTGTTTTTGACGAGGCGTTAATGTGATTTCGTTTTTATTCACATTTTATTACGTTCTACTTTTCCGTTTTACTACGTTTTATTATTCGTTGGTATTTAAAATAGACAGTTGTGTAGTGAAATACTCAAGTAACCGATTTTCGGTCTATAATAACTAAGGACCAAACCGTCTTCCTCTCGCGCCCCGCATACTCTTCTATAAGCCAACTCTTTAAATACGTTCACTTTTTCTAACGGAGGTGCGCCGCGACCCCCTTCGAGCGCCCAACCGTGGGCCTATGAGCGAAGCAAGCAGGGGCAAAGCCCCCTAGTAGCCTAAAGACAAAGAATGAAAGAAACACTGGACGGTCTACAAAACACTTGTGGGCACCTAAAGACCGGAAGCTCCAACTTGGAAAATAATCAAGAAAGCAGAACAGAAAATTAAAGATATAAAATGTAAATTCTAAGAAGCAGACTTTAACTTTCCGTAAAAGCAGAAGAATCAGAAGTGAAAGAAGGTAACTCAAAACAGTGGAATGTCCTGAGAGCGCAGTTTGAATGTTCCCCTGGTTTCTGTGTTTTCTCTCCATATTCCAAAGACAATTATGGGACTTGTAAACGGTACGACTTAGTGTGAGGATCAATGCGAGAGGGCTCTGTGTCGGACTGCTGTCCTGCCCAAGGTTGGCTCCTATATTGAACCTCATTGTGCCCAGGTGGACTGTGAAAGAATCCATCCATGTGGGGATATCGTGGCATTTATAACCTGCCACATCTTAAAGCACTCACTACTGAGAATTATCGTGACACGTTACAAACTGAATCTGCTTTACTAACCTGCTTTTGCTTTTTTACAATATGAAAATAAAGTCATAAAGAAGGCGATGAAAGAAGGGATTAATTAAAACACAGCTAATGGTCCCCCAAGATCCTGTCTTGGGACGCTATAATGAAGAGACGGAGCGAGACAAGCAGGTTTTGGTACAAATGCACTGCACCCAAAAGCGAAGCGGATAAAGACGTACCACGCAGATCAATCAATACTCTCGTTTTGCCCGACTAGCTATAAAAAAAATCACACCTTTCAATCTTGTTCAGATATTCAAGAAGCGGCTAAGCCTTCATTCCCAGCCCCGTGTCACGTTTGCCACTCATCCATCAATTGATTTGTTCCTTCATTATGCCTCGGATTTCGCCGGCAGTTTAATGGACGCCTAATCGATGAAGCCTTAATGAGCCGCGCTGATGCAGACGAGTGCCTCGTTAACGACCGTTAAGTCCTGCCGTGATTGGTCGGCGGCTTGGCCTGATTTGCGTGAGTGCGGTGCACGGGGCGGGGGATGGGAAGGGTGAATGCATTCACATCCGCCAGCCTGCCAGTCCTCTGCACATCACTGATTAATCCTGTTCATGATTACGGAGAGACGGGAGAGATGGGCATAAGGCAAGTCTTTTTACTGATTACGGTCGATTGCTCCATCAATTTCTTTATTGAGTTAGGGTAATTCTACTTGAATACTGCGATCTGCGTGAAAGTTCCAAGGTCTCCCGGTATCTGTGTATGTTTTTTTACTTCAGTTTGTCTCCCTTACATTGTGAGAAGTCAAGCAAAATGACCCCTTTTATTGGCTAACTAAAACGATTTCAATATGCAAGCTTTCGAGGCAACTCAGGCCCCTTCTTTAGCTCTTTATTTTTCTACAGCGCATCTTCAACCTGAGCCTGGAACAGGGGAGAGTCCTGAGGCTTTGGAAAACATCTTGTATCACCCCAGTCCCAAAGGTATCACGTCCTAGTGAGCTGAACGACTTCCAGCCTGTCGCTCTGACGTCACATGTGATGAAGACCATGGAGCGGCTACTGCTTCACCACCTGAGGCCACAGGTCCACCACGCCCTCGACCCTCTGCAGTTCACATACCAGGAGAAGGTGGGAGCGGAGGATGCCATCATCTATATGCTACACCGATCACTCTCCCACTTGGACAGAGGCAGTGGTGCTGTAAGAATTATGTTTCTAGACTTCTCTAACACCTTCAACACCATCCAACCTATGCTCCTTAGGGACAAGCTGACAGAGATGGGAGTAGGTTCATACCTGGTGGCATGGATCGTGGACTATCTTACAAGGCTCCTATCAATTATGGAGAATCCACTGCATCCACTCATCTCCAGACAGAAGAGCAGCTTCAGCGACAGACTGCTGTCGCTGTCCTGCTCCACTGACAGACTGAGGAGATCGTTCCTCCCCCAAACTATGCGACCCAGGGGGGTAAACGTTAACATTATAAAAAGTTATTGTCTGTTTTTTACCTGCATTATTATCAATCTTTAAATTAATACTGTTTTTTTTTTTTGTATCAGTATGCTGCTGGTGGAGAATGTGAATTTCCCCTTGGGATTAATAAAGTATCTATCTATCTATCTATCTATCTATCTATCTATCTATCTATCTATCTATCTATCTATCTATCTATCTATCTATCTATCTATCTATCTATCTATCTATCTATCTATCTATCTATCTAACAGACCTCAGTATGTGCATCTCGGGAACTGCAGGTCTGACATTGTGGTCAGCAACACAGGAGCGCCGCAGGGGACTGTACTTTCTCCGGTCCTGTTCAGCCTATATACATCGGACTTCCAATATAACTCGGAGTCCTACCACGTGCAAAAGTTAGCTGACGACACTGCTATCGTGGGCTGCATCAGGAGTGGGCAGGAGGAGGAGAATAGGAACTTAACTCAAGGACTTTGTTAAATGGTGCGACTCAAACCACCTACACCTGAACACCAGCAAAACCAAGGAGCTGGTGGTGAATTTTAGGAGGACCAGACCCCTCCTGGACCCCGTGATCATCAGAGGTGACTGTGTGCAGAGGGTGCAGACCTATAAATACCTGGGAGTGCAGCTGGATGATAAATTAGACTGGACTGCCAATACAGATGCTCTGTGTAAGAGAGGACAGAGACGACTATACTTCCTTAGAAGGCTGGCGTCCTTCAACATCTGCAATAAGATGCTGCAGATGTTCTATCAGACGGTTGTGGCGAGCGCCCTCTTCTACACGGTGGTGTGCTGGGGAGGCAGCATTAAGAAGAAGGAAACCTCACGCCTGGACAAACTGGACAAACTGGTGAGGAAGGCAGGCTCTATTGTAGGCCCGGAGCTTGGACAGTTTGACATCCGTGGCAGAGCGACGGGCGCTGAGCAGGCTCCTGTCAGTCATGGAGAATAACGTTAACATTATACAAAGTTATTGTGTGTTTTTACTTACATTTTTATTTTGGGATTAATAAAGTATCTATCTATCTATCTATCTATCTATCTATCTATCTATCTATCTATCTATCTATCTATCTATCTATCTATCTTCTTCGGGCAACATGTAATACAGAAACTGGAGTTCCCTGTCTGCGGTGGGCTGGCGCCCTGCCCGGGGTTTGTTTCCTGCCTTGCGCCCTGTGTTGGCTGGGATGGGCTCCAGCAGACCCCCGTGACCCTGTAGTTAGGATATAGCGGATTGGATAATGGATGGATGGATGGAGTTCCCAGTGTTTATATACACAGTAGGACAATTAACAACACTGGTAAATCTTTAAGTGAGAAATCTTAAATGTAAAAAATTAATAGACCCCTTCAGGCTAAGGTTCATTAAACAAGAGAGAAGAACAATGTATGGTCATGATCAATGGATAAGATGATTGTCCAACAAAGTGTTTTGAAGTTTCTGATGAGTTTTTCAATACAATGTGGGTCTGTAGTCAGCAGACCTGGACCCATTTCAATTTACAAAGCAAAGAGATCCACGGAGGACACTGTGGCCACAGCCCTTCATGTTGCCCTGACCCACCTGGAGCAACAGGGGAGTTACACCAGACTGCTCTTTGTGGACTTCAGCTCGGCATTTAACACCATCCTCCCAAAACAACTGGTGTCCAAACTGGCATATCTGGGACTCCCATCACTCACCTGCAGTTGGATACTGGACTTCCTGTCTGGTCGCTCCCAGAGGGTCAGGCTGGGTACCCACGCCTCCACTGCTCTCGGCCTCAACACCGGGACGCCGCAGGGTTGTGTGCTCAGCCCGCTCCTCTACACCCTGTACATATATATGGCTGTGTCCCCACTCACCATAGCAACAAGATCATAAAGTTCACGAATGACACAACGGTGGTTGGAACTCATCTTGGGCAAAGAGGATGAGCTGGCCTACAAGGACGAGATAGAGCGTCTGTCAGAGTGGTGCAGAGTCAATGACCTGCTGCTCAACACCACAAAAACGAAGGAGCTTGTTATTGACTTTAGAAAAAACAAAACTGACATCCAGCCACTCATCATTGGCGGGGCCTTTGTGGAGAGGGTCCCAGTGTTCAGGTTTCTGGGTATTGAGCTGGAGGATGACCTGACCTGGAGCGCCAACACCAAGGAGATGCTGAAGAAGGCGCAGCAGAGACTGTATTTTCTGAGAATCCCCACAAAGAACCATCTACCCAAAAATCTGCTCCTTGCCTTTTATCACTGTTCCATCGAGAGTGTGCTTACGTACGGACTGTGTGTGTGGTACGGTAGCGGCACTTCCTCAGAAAGGAAAGCACTCCACAGGGTCATCAGGATAGCGGGGAGAACAACTGGCTGTACCCTCCCCACTCTGAAACAAATCTACACCTCCCGATGCCGCAAAAAAGCAACAGACATTTCGCAGGATTCATCACATCCTGGTCATTGCCTCTTCCAGCTTTTGCCATCGGACAAGAGATACAGAGCAATGAAAACCAGGAGAAAAGCAATCATGGCTCTGAACTCAGAATAAAACTGCTGCATATCATTCTCCCAATGTACAATATAGACCTTAAGTCAACCAGAGCAAGTTTTATATTTTGTAAAGTACTTTTATTACTATTCGGTTTGTTATTATTTTCTCTCTTCTTGTCTTTTTAACTCTTCTGCCTCACACTGAGTCGACTGCACCTTCAATTTCATTGTTCCTTTGTAAAAGTGACAATGACAATAAAGATCTATCTATCTATCTATCTATCTATCTATCTATCTATCTATCTATCTATCTATCTATCTATCTATCTATCTATCTATCTATGATATAGCGCCTTTCACAACTATCTATCTATCCATCTATTACAGGGGTGCCCACACTTTTTTGGCTTAAGTGCTAGTTTTAAAATGACTAGGTCTACCTACATTAAAAATGATATATATATATACTGAGTATACTTTATACATAAAATATATGTTACCCTACCTTGCATAACTGAATAACCCTTATGGCACAATAACAATTCAATACATTTATTGTCACTACAGTATTTGGATTTAATTATCTTCATGTGGGAAAAGGCTGACTCACATAAATAAGTAGAGCCAAATAATGCAGTTAAGGAGGTAGCACATTTCCTCATGTTTGGGTACTTTTCCTCTGTGAGTAAGTTCCAAAACTGTCCAAGAGCCCCAGACTTCAGCTGGATGTCATCCTGTAGTGTCAAAGTCTCATCCTCCACTATAGAGGAGTTTTAGATGAAACAGTGTTGCAATTTTTGATGCAGGTGAATCCCCCTCAACATCTTCTCTAAATGGATAGCATTAGGATTAGGATAGGATCTATCTATCTATCTATCTATCTATCTATCTATCTATCTATCTATCTATCTATCTATCTATCTATCTATCTATCTATCTATCTATCTATCTATCTATCTATCTATCTATCATATAGTGCCTTTCACATCTATCTATCTATCTATCTATCTATCTATCTATCTATCTATCTATCTATCTATCTATCTATCTATCTATCTATCTATCTATCTATCATATAGTGCCTTTCACATCTATCTATCTATCTATCTATCTATCTATCTATCTATCTATCTATCTATCTATCTATCTATCTATCTATCTATCTATCTATCTATCTATCTATCTATCATATAGTGCCTTTCACATCTATCTATCTATCTATCTATCTATCTATCTATCTATCTATCTATCTATCTATCTATCTATCTATCTATCTATCTATCTATCTATCTATCTGTGTTGTCTGGGTCAGTCTGAGAGATGCAAACAATCTTCATATCTGGTCATAAAACTCTTGTCTTTATTCAAACGCTGTTGTAATGTATTAAATTGTAGAAGGAGTTTGACTTCCCATTCTTTTCTTTCTTGCTGTGTTCTGAAGTTGCCCATAAGCCCTGTGACTTTAAAGTCCCTCTCGCGGTGTCCATGGCCACTACAGGAACATCTGTGTTGCCATGTTTAATATGTAGCCTGCCTAAATTCATTCTCTGGCGGAGTGTTTGTCCAGTTTCTCCCACATAGAGTGCAGTTGCAGGACATTTCATGCAGAGAATTAGGTAGACTACATTAGATGATCTGCAGGAAAATGATCCCTTTATGCGATGTTCTAGTCGGCAATGTGGTATAATTACACGGTCTGTATTATAAATGTGAGCACACGTTTTACATCTTTTCTGTAGACATGGAGATGTGCCATTTTCTGTTGGTTCACTTAGGGAGCTTCTGCCAATTAGTTGCTGCAGGTTTGGTGGTTGTCTGTATGCCAGGTGGGAGGTTCAGGAAATACATTTTTCAGTGTTTGGTCATTGTTTAGCATTGGCTGAAGTTCTTTTATAATTTTTCGAAGTGTTTCAAGATGTGGGTTATAGGTGACGACAAGGGGGATGCGGTTCTTGTTGTCTTTGTTTTTATATTCCAGAAGGTTGTCTCTGCGTATGGCAGTAGTTCTTCTTATTGAAGTGTTTGTTGTTTTGGGGGTACAACCTTGTCTGATGAAATCTTAATGTTACGACCCTGTGTTTGGTGTGTGCATCTGTGTGTGTGCCAATGTGAGGGACTGGCACCCTGTCCAAGACTGCTTTGTGCTTTACACCCAATGAACAGGCTCCGGACCCCACCACGGCCCTCTAATGGATTAAGCAACGTTATTATATCATGCATGCTGCCTTGCAACACAGCAGAATAAATTCTTTACTTAGTTAGGCCTTTTTTTTTCATTTTATGAAGCGCCTAAAAACGCAAAGAAATGAGTAACTTCATAAAGCAACAACTTTCCAACATTATATTGACTTGACGTAAGAGTTGATGCTGGTCATCTGTCTTTATTTTATAAAGCACCTGGAGCTGAATGGCAACACTTTACAAACAGAATGGATTTAGAAAGTACTGAGACTCCTAATATTGCCGCCGCTGCAGCACTCCAAATCTCTGACACCCCCACACAAACACAAGTCCCAGGTTCAAATAAATAATTTATTAACAATCATACCTTGATAAGGCTTCTTCCCATACACACAATTCCTCTTTGTGTTGCTTGTTCCTCTCTTCCACACCTCCTGGTGAGCTTTGTCATCTTTCCAGCCGACTCCGACTCCCCTGGATGAAGTCAAGCAGCTCCTTTAATCTTGAACATGGCAGTGCATGGCCCAATGTACGTACTTCCCGGTCAATTGGAAGTCCTAAAAATCAACAGGGCTGATCTATGGCACTTATAACAAGGCAGGCAGTGTGGTGTAGTTAAGGCTTTAGACCTCAAACCATGAGGTTTTGGGTTCAAATCCCACTACTGACACCAGTGTGTGACTGTAAGCAAGTCACTTGACCTGCCTGTGCTCCAATTGGAAAACCAAAAGATATGGAACCAATTGTATCATAAATGTTGTGAGTCCACTTGGATAATGGCGTCAACCAAATAACTCCCAGCATGCCCTCCAGGTGCCTACTGGTGTACCTGATTCCAGGATTGCTGCCACCCAGCAGATCAGGGGAGTATTAACCTTGAACAATTCAGCTGCCCCTGTTCTTCCTTCAAGCTGGGCAGTGTTCTTCCATCTAATCCTGTCAGGATGTCTCTTCAGATGGCATCCTATGCTCTGATCCTTGTGTAGACCAGGAACCTCCTGCCTCTTTTTGTGCCAATTTGCCACCTGGGCCTCTCTGCCAGTAACGGGAAGGGAGTTCCTTGCCATCCATTACAATGTTTTCAAGAAGCTTTGCAAATTTATTCAAAATCAAAAACCGAACTCGCTCATCCCTAGAAGTATTCAGATCCCTTTTGCTGTGTCTCTCCAAGTTGTGCTCAGATCCATCCTGCTTGCTTCAATTCTCCTTGAGATGTTTCCAGAACTTGATTGGAGTCCACCTGGGATAAACTGAATCGATATAGGAAGGCCCACTTGTACTGTACCTGTGTATAGAGGGGTCCTACAGTTCACACCTCATGGCAGTACAGAAACCAAGCCATGAAGTCCAAGGAACTCTCTGTGGTCCTCCATGATCACACTGTGGGGAGACACAGATTTTTTTTTTTTGTTCTTTATTTCACCTTATACAATTTCTTGTATTAGGAATTAGGGTATACCCCTTGGGAGTCAGCCATTTGTACAGCGCCCCTGGAGCAATTGCAGGTTAAGGGCCTTGCTCAAGGGCCCAGCAGAGTAGGATCCCTTTCGGCAGTGATGGGTATTCAAACCAACAACCTTTTGGATGCTGGTGCAGATCTTTAGCCTCAGAGCCACCACTCCACCCAAAAGGTTGATCTTTGAAGGCTCATGAACATTTTTAAACAAGATTCTCATTCATGTTTCATTTAATAATCAACTTTGTCAAAGATGTTTCTCCTGAAAATTCCTTAATAGAAATAACTTTAGACAAGGAGACCTGAGATACAACTGAGGTAAAAGGAGTCAGAATGGACAATTTGGAGTAAAAAGCAAGATGTATTTTGCGAGATATCTTGTTTTCACCTCTTTAAAGACGTCCTATTGCTTTTACTTAGAACTGGACTGATGCCTTCATCCAAGGTGATTTACAACAGCTGAGATGCCATCAGTTCCATTTCTTTCTCCAATTGGAGCACAGGCAGGTCAGGTGACTTGCTTACTGTATGGTCACACAGTGGTGTCAGTAGTGGGATTAGAGCCCACAACCTCAGGGACCAAAGTCTAAACCACTACACCACACTGCCTGCCATCTCTGCCACCATGGCTATGATCTAATTGGAATGGAGCGACAGTTTTGTTTAGCAGCAAGAACAGCAGTTTTGTAATCCTAGCACATTGTTTGCTTATCATTGGATTGATACCTTCATCAAAAGTGACTTCCAGTGCTTGGTTACAATTGTTGTGGTTTTTCTAGTTGGAGCAGAGGCAGATGGAGTGATTTTCTTGTAGTCACAAACACTGGTGTCAGTAATGGGATTGGAACCGCCAACCTCAGGGTTTGAGGTCCAAAGTCTTAACCATTATGCCACTTCTTCGAGAAGGAGAAGGATGTAATTGGAGCACAGTGATATATGCTGCTCAAAAAATTAAAGGAACACTTTGTTATTCTGAGTATAGCATCAAGTCAATGACACTTCTGGGCTATTGATGTGGTCAGTGAAGTAGCAGAGGGGCTTGTTCATCAGTTTCAGCTGCTTTGGTGCACTAGAGGGGCAACAATGAGAGGACCCCCAGAACAGGAATGAATGGTTTAACAGCTGGAGGCCACTGACATTTTTCCCTCCTCATCTGTATTGTCACTCGTTTTGCATTTGTCTGCAGTCAGTGTCACTCTTGGTAGCATGAGGCCATACCTGGACCCTACAGAGCTGGCACAGGTAGTCCAACTTCTCCAGGATGGCACATCAATATGTGCCATTGCCAGAAGGTTTGCTGTGTCTCCCAACACAGTCTCAATGGCATGGAGGAGATTCCAGGAGAAAGGCAGTTACTCTAGGAGAGCTGGACAGGGCCCCTCATAGAAGGTCCTTAACCCTTCAGCAGGACCCACCGGTATCTGCTACTTTGGGCAAAGAGGAACAGGATGAGCACTGGCAGAGCCTACAAAATGACCTCCAGCAGGCAGGCCACTGGTGTGAATGTCTCTGACCAAACAATCAGAAACAGACTTCATGACGGTGGCCTATGGGCCTGACATCCTCTAGTGGACCCTGTGCTCACTGCCCAGCTGGCACTGTGGAGCTCAATTGGCATTTGCCATAGAATACCAGTATTGGCAGGTCCACCAGTGGCACCCTGTGCTTTTCACAGATGAGAGAAGGTTCACCCCGAGCACATGTGACAGACGTGAAAGGGTCTGGAGAAGCCGTGGAGAACATTATGCTGCCTGTAACATCGTTCAGCATGACCGGTTTGGTGGTGGGTCAGTGATGGTCTGGGGAGGCATATCCATGGAGGGACGCACAGACCTCTACAGGCAAGATAATGGCACCTTCACTGCCATTAGGTATCGGAATGAAATCCTTGGACCCACTTGTCAGACCCTATGCTGGTGCAGTGGCTCCTGGGTTCCTCCTGGTCCATGACAATGCCCGGTCTCATGTGGCGAGAGGATGAAGGAATTGATACCATTAACTGGCCCCCACACTCACTCGCATGACCTCAATCCAATAGAACACCACTGGGTGGGATATTATGTTTCGGTCCATCCGACACCTCAGACTGTCCAGGAGCTCAGTGATGCCCTGGTCCAGATCGTCTCATTAGCCCCCCCCCCCTTCCCCCCGATGTTGTCAGGCATGCATACAAGCATGTGGGGGGCCATACAAACTACTGAGAATGATTTGATACGAGTCGCTGCAGTTAAATTTTGTCAAAATGGACTCGCCTGCCTGCCTGCCGCATCATTTTTTCCCTTTGATTTTCAGGGTATCTTTGAATTCAGCCGTCTGTAGGTTGATCATTTTCATGTTACTTATACTAGCCAACCCGTGGCATATACGCATAATTATGTATTGATGGGTGAACACTTCCTGAAAGACACAGTTGTCCAAATGGGGTTGGTTTTGAGAATATGACTGTAGGTGAATGAAAAGATGGAACTCTGGAGAGGGCAACATACAATACAACATTTTACACACTGCATACAGCAATTCACATCCGCGACAAGTATGATTCTTCTTAGATGGTCCTGTCGCGTCCACCCTCGCTCTCGAAGCATAGACACTGCCTGGTCATGTGCCCGCTCGCAAGAGCAACTAACAGAGACCCGCCCACCTACTGTAAGACCATGGGATACCCCTCACAAACTGTTTTACACGCCGCATACAGTGATTCACATCCGCGACAAACATGCTTCTTCTTATGGGGTGGGTTTGAGGATACGACTGTAAGAAAACTCTGGAGAGAGCAACATACAATTGCCCGTGACTGAAAACTGGAGGACCGCCGCCTCGCCCCCACCTCCCAGAGCGAGGGATGGGGCTGGACGGCAGTCGCGCATGGAGGGCGGAACGGGGTGTGAGGAGAAGGACGCCCAGTGAGGACGATGTATTGATGGGTGAACAGTCATCTCTTAGTCATCGTTCAGTACACACTGCCTGCTCATGTGCCCGCCCCAACTCCTCACCTGAATTGCTTTTGTCTGTGTACAGTCCACATGCACTTGTGAGTCACGTTGACTATTCATTTTCCAAACACCGCCTCAGTCGGTTTCGCATCTGCTACAGTCCACATGCACCTCTGAGCCACGTTGACTTTTCATTGTTCTGTTTGTCTGGGCCGGGTGAGGTTTCCCGTGTTGAGCCTAATTAAGCCAAAGGCTCCACACCTGGTGGTGCCCTTCCGTCAATTCCTTTAAATTTCAGCTTTGCAACCATACTCCCCCTGGAACCCAAAGACTTTGGTTGCCCGGCGGATCATGGGAATAACGCTGCCAGATCGCCAGTCAGCATCGTTTATGGTCGGAACTACGACGGTATGTGATCGTCTTTGAACCTCCGACTTTCATTCTTGATTAATGAAAACATTGTTGGCAAATGCTTTCGCTCTCGTGCGAATTGTTGGTGGGCGGGGCTCTGTCGTGCGTGTGCCATGGTCGGCTGCTTAGTGAATTGTTGGTGGGCGTGGATCTGTGAGTTGATGGGCATGGCTGTCTTGCATGCGTCTTGCTTGCCATGAATTATATATATAGATGGGAGAAATTATTTAATAATAATAATTATTATTATTTATTAATTGTCATTAGTGTATAAATGGATATAAATAATTGCATTTAAACGATTCGCCAAAATCTGTTGTATGTTAACGATACTGTTTTAAACATTATTGTTTTTTCATCAGAAAACCCGGTTTCCACGTTTACCTGTATTAGTTTAAATGGCACTTTTGCCACTCGCAATATGGCGTACGCGCTGATGTACCGTGTCGACTGGGCAACACAGTGAATGCGGCGTCTATCTATATATGTCTATGGTCAATATTCTAGTCTGCAGAGAGAGGAAGGGAAGAGGCATTAGTCAACAGCACCCTCTGGCTTTCTGGGGGAAGATTACAACTATCTGAGCCCTTAAACTGTCCCCTATGTACACACGTGCGACACCTTGGAATTATTTCTTTGATATCTTGTAAAGCCCCTGTGTGTGTAGGCAGAGCAGACAGCCCCCATTTTATTGTTAAAGTAACAAAATGTTCCAGAATGTCCTTGAACACGATGTGGGAATCTCTGATCTTTGATTTTGTGCACATTTTTACAAAGCACATGAAGCTCCACAGTGGAATGCTCTTCAGTTTCAATTGCGTCTGGCATACTCACTGGATGAATGAGCTGTGTCCCGTGTTACAACCATAAAAATCGGCTCAGGCTATATCTATGAAAATGTGTTGTAGAAATAAATGCTGTTGTTGGTGTGAGGATCAAAGGACTGGATAGATGCTGGATAGATGATTGCTGTAAGCTTCTGTATTGTTGGTGAAAGTACAGTAGCCATTTTCTTTGTCAGCAGGCAGATCTAGCCAAGTTTGCCATGAAAGGATGTCCCATCTAGGACTGGCAAAGGCCTTATGCCAACAGGCCCTGACTCTGAACTGGATTAAATGGGTCACAAAATGAATGGATGGATGGAATTTACCAGACAACCCAACATGAGGTGCCGAGTGGACTCGGCAGCCCCGTGACTTCCAGTGGGCGAAAACAGAATTCCTGCAGAGCCACACTTAAGGGTTAACATGTCTCATTCGTGACCTCCCTGCCTGTACTTTTGTTTGCGTTATGGCGTACTTGTCCAGGCTTCTACCCTTGACGAGTTTCACTTTGTGAAATGGAGACGGCAGTTAATTGGCTGTCTTTGAAGGGGAGGGGGTGTCGGGGGCGAGGGGTGGAGGAGTTAAAGCCAACACGCTCGAGTAAAAGCTGATTTATACACACAGTCGTGGTAAACGCCTGACGAGGAACCTTGAAATAAAATTTAAAAAAAAAAAAAAATCAAATTTCACACAAAAGCTGTAGGCTGCCAGCCAGACGGATATCAACCCGCCCCCCCAGAAAGGGTTGAATGAAGGGGATTATTATTTTTATTTATTTATTTATTACTTTCACAGCTTTTCTTGGTGTTCGAAAAGAATGCGTCTTACTCAGGTGCCCCCATCGGTACCAAGGGCTTCAGTTCTGTTTCTCAGAATTATCTGGAGTTTTCACTAAAATCTTCAACTCATCCCTAGAAACAGGCAACCATCCCACGGTTTTTCAAAAAGACCACCATTATTCCTGTGCCCAAAAGGCCTAAAACAGAGGTTCTCAAAGTGCGCCCCCTGAAGCTGTACAAGGGGGGCATCGAATAAATGAACAAGACATCAAAATTAACTTTTTACATTTTGATTTCAAATTTAAATTTGCAAGCATATAATCACAACAAATGCATTATAACTAAAACTAAAATGAAACATTTCTAAGGCATAGATCTAATGACTAATATGTGCCTGCTTTAAAGTTGGAGACGTATCGTTATCTGTCGCAAACATTCGGGTAACAGTAAATCAGGTGATAATGCGGCGGGACTGCACACATTGGCAGCATAGCCAATATTGCCAGATTGGGTTAAATAATTTACTGCGTATTGGGTTATTTTCATGATACAACTAACAGCGGTATAATATTTATCGGACGAAAATACGTTCGCCTCGCGCAGATTGACTTCATCGGTGCACTCGTTTACGAGATTTTAAAAAATGAAAACATATTTAATCGTTTCTTTACATAAAAAAATAATTAAATAAGAATAAATAATTTATTCTTTGTTTTTGAGATTAGAATTACTATCAAAAACCACACAAGGCATTTTAACAGTTATTAAAGCGCTTTAAAAAAAATAAATTGCAAATATTTCATCGAAGTTAGCTGAACACATGCAAATCTTATGGAAGTAAAAATGATAGGATACCGCGACACCGCACGAGTATCATACCTTTGTTAGTTGTATCATGAGTTATTCTCATCTATTTTATATTATGCAGGGGGCGCAGAATTATTCCAGGTAGAAAAGGGGGGGTATGAAATACGAAGGTTTGAGAACCGCTGGCCTAGAAGTTACCAGTCTGAATGAATACCACCTGCTGACCCTCATATCAGTGGCCATGAAAAGTCTAGAAAGACCGGTGCTCTCATACATCAATGGCAGCCTTCCTGCCCCTCTGGACCCTCTGTGGTTTCCTTACCAGCCAAACAGATCCATGGATGATGTCGTATCACAGACCCCACATGCCTGGACTGTCAGAAGATGTACATTAAAATGCTATTTATTATCCACTTTCAGTTTGGCAGGGTACAAGAGGCTGTATCTGATCTCAGCTTTCCATAAGCGCTGTTTAATGTTGTAAAATGTGGCACGTTTAGCAGCTGTTAAGGGTGAGAAATCTGGGATCATACGAATGTGGTTATTTTCAAATATATTCTCTTGTTTCTGCCTAAGAAGTGACATTACATGCAATTTAAATTGTAATTTTTCGAAGTGCACGATAAGACTCCTAGGTTTAGAAGTATTTGATCCCCATATGCGGTAAGCTGCTGCTATCTCGGTGTCTGATATAAAGTCCTCTCCGATTATTTTAGAGAATAGTTCAGCTATGAATTTCACTGGGTTTGGACTTTCACGATTCTTTGGGAGACCTTTGATTCTAATATTATTCCTTCTGCATCCATTGTGAAAGGGTGCTTCCCGGACACAGACAGGCAGACACGTTTCCAATCATCACCCCACGTTTATTTACACACTTCCTACTATATACAACAGTCACTATGTGCACCACACCAAACCCTCCCACAGTCTCCCAAAGTCCAGGCTCTCAACAGCCACTTTCTTCTTCACACACAACACACTCAGGCCTCTCCTCGCCCCCTCTGCATCGGCCTTGTCCTCCTCCTACCCGACTCCAGCCTTGATTGCAGGGCGGCGGCTCCTTAAATAGGTAGCTGGGTGCAGCTCGCAATCAGCCACCTGCCACATGACTCCCTCGCTAGCTGAGACCTCCCAGGACCAGCGGACCGTTCCGCGAGGACGTGAACCACTCGGCGGCAAGCCAACACTCCGTAGCCTAGGGCCCGATCCTAGAAAAAAAATCGTCTTCAGTTGGGCCAATGCTCTCGGCCCCAATCGGCACCCCGATGCTCTCTTTTCCAGCCTCCCAGCCTGAGCAGTCCGTGCTCCCCGCCACGGGACCACCAGTGGGATCACACTCCGTTTCCACCTCTCAGCCAACGGGTATTTCGTCTGCTTCCGCAGAGGACGGCCCTTTGAAGTACGCGCACACTCAGCAGCACGTACTCCTTTATTGGAGGAACTGGCTTCCCCAAGCCGCTTCCTCCGTTTACTTTGGGACGCCGCGACGGTTCGGATCTACCCATTGTAAAAGGGCAGACCCAGCCCCGCTGGTGTCCGGAGCTTCACGGAGTCGGTCTCCCTTACCTTCCCCGCTGTGCCTCTCCGTCCAGGAGCTCCTGCAGCACGCCGATCCTCTCTTGCCTGTGGCTCTCGATCCGACGCCACTGCCATCCCTCCTGACTCCAGTGTCTCCGCCCGGAGGGCACATCGCTCGGCCGGCAGCGATAGCACAAGGCGCAGTTGTTCTTGCAGCTCCTGTAACACCACTGCCAAGGAGAGAGAAGCAGCCGGCGGTGGGCTTACCTTGCCAGTAGTTCCACTTACCGACTGCTCTCTATGGGCGCTTCCCTGCAGCCCGCTCGGGTTTCTTTGAAGCACGGGACGGACATTCCCTGCTCTCGCTTCCAACCACTCACTGGCGAGAGAACAGGACATGCTGTCCAATCCCGTGCCTGTTAGGAGGAGGGACTTCCTGCTGGCCATCTCGCTCTCCTCTCTCACAGGAGAGCGTCTCTCCGGGCAGCTCCGCTGCTGCTGCGGCTTCCCCAGCTGCAGCAGCTCGTTCCCGGCAGCGCCTCTTGTTGCTGCCGCGTCGGTGAGCCGCTCCTGAAATACAAAGTCCACCAGTGGACCGCCAACGGTCCATGACACACTCTGTTGCTGCGGGGTAGGGTGCATGCCGCCCCTGCGGCACGTGGGTGAGTTTGCCTGCTGTGCCGGGCCTTTCACAAACTTTTCCTGATATGCAGGTCCGCACCTTGCACCAGGTGCAGCATCCTGCCGACTACGCCACTGTGAAAGGGTGCTTCCCGGACACAGACAGGCAGACACGTTTCCAATCATCACCCCATGTTTATTTACACACTTCCTACTATATACAACAGTCACTATGTGCACCACACCAAACCCTCCCGCAGTCTCCCGAAGTCCAGGCTCTCAACAGCCACTTTCTTCTTCACACACAACACGCTCGGGCCTCTCCTCGCCCCCTCTGCATCGGCCTTGTCCTCCTCCTACCCGACTCCAGCCTTGATTGCAGGGCGGCGGCTCCTTAAATAGGTAGTTGGGTGCAGCTCGCAATCAGCCACCTGCCACACCATCTTCCAGTGCAACAAGTCTGTCTCCAAATTTTTTGCATTCAGAATCTGCAGCTGTTGCCTTTTCAGCGGTAGATGTCAGATGTTTGGCTATTTCCATTCGAGTTGTGAATGTTTGCTTAACGTCATCCAACTGATTGCCAAGTGCTCTTAGTTTATTCTCAAATTTAGACGCATTTTCCTGAATTTGTTCCTCACTTTTTTCCAGCATACCTTTGAAGGCTGCCTCAAAGCGATTATATACACGTTTCTCCAGGTCTTTATGTGCATTAAAATGTTATTTATTGACTACAGCTCATCATTTCTTCCAAACTGGTTGTAAAACTCAGAGAGCTGTGATTGCCCAATTCCATTTCTAACTCGATACTGGACTTTTTAACAGGTAGAGTTCAGATAGTTAGGACTGGCACCATCACCATCATCACCACTGATGGGAAACACTGAAGCTTGGCAAAGCTGTCGTCTGAGTCCAAAGCTGTACTCACTTTGCATCACTTATGATGAAACTAAAGATCTGACACTAAATCATGTCATTGAATTTTCTGACGACACCACAGGCATCTTCCTCATTACGAACGACGATGACACCTCATACTGTCAAGGAGATTAACAGTCTGGCTGACTGGTGTCACCTCAACAACTGCACCTTCAACATAAACAAAACTGAAGAAATGATTCTGGATTTCAATAGAGGACAAGTGGACTCACTCACTGGTCTGCATTACTGGGACAGATGGTGGAGAAAGTGGAGAGTTTCAGATTTCTCAGTTCTCAGCCTCTCAGAAAACGCTAAACTGGTCACAAAACACTACTGTTGTCATCACAAAAGCACAGCAGCGCCTTCACTTCCTCAGAAGCTTGAGGGAAGTGTGGTAGGCAGAAAAAAATACTGGTGAACTTCAACCACCGCTATTGAGAGGGTACTGACAGGAGGGATCACAATGTGGTGTGGGACAACCACAGCCCAGAAAAAAGAGATGACCACAGAGGGTGGTGAAGCAGGCACAGTGGATCACAGGCTCCACTCTTCCCATAATAGAGTTCTTATGTACCAAACGCTGCAGGAACAGCTTCTTTGGCACAGTCTGTTTTACATACTGAAGTCTGACCACAATGATAATAACAATAATAATAATAATAATAATAATAATGATGATAATAATCCATCCATTATCCAACCCACTATATCCTAACTACAGGGTCACGGGGGTCTGCTGGAGCCAATCCCAGCCAACACAGGGTGCAAGGCAGGAAACAAACCACGGG
This sequence comes from Erpetoichthys calabaricus, assembly GCF_900747795.2. Taxonomy (NCBI): domain Eukaryota; kingdom Metazoa; phylum Chordata; class Cladistia; order Polypteriformes; family Polypteridae; genus Erpetoichthys; species Erpetoichthys calabaricus. Next base: position 18,372,091 of record NC_041401.2, on the reverse strand, counting down.
CAGGGTGCCAGCCCACCGCAGGGCACACACACACACACACACCAAGCACACACTAGAGCCAATTTAGAATCGCCAATGCACCTAACCTGCAGGTCTTTGGACCATGGGAGGAAACCAGAGCACCCGGAAGAAACCTGCGCAAACACAGGGAGAACATGCAAACTCCACCCTGGTCTCCTAACTGCGAGGCAGCAGCGCTACCCACTGCGCCACCGTGTCGCCCATGATAATAATAATAATAATAATCTCTCTATTATAAAAAAAAATCTTGGAAGGAGACGAGATGTGACTTTCTCAGAGAGACACTTTCACGTCCTGCGAGACCAGACTTTGTGCTAAGAGATTTAACTACGCCCGGGGCCAGAAATAAAAGACAAAGACAAAGAGTAGATGACAAGGTAGAACATCATAAAGAATTCAAAAACGTTGGCGCGATACACACACAGAGCAGGTTAGAGATAATGGAAGTACGAAAATTCGAAAGTCTCAAATAAATTATATTAAAGATCGCATTAATAATTCTTTGCATTTATATAGCACTTTTCTCACTACTCAAAGCACTTAGCAATTGCAGGTTAAGGGCCTTGCTCAAGGGCCCAACAGAGCACAGTCCCTTTGGCATTTTTCTTTACGGGATTCAAACCGGCGACCTTCCGATTACCAATGCAGATCCCTAGCCTCAGAGCCACCACTTCCCTGCATTAGTGCAAATAAATGGAAATTATTACTTGGTGAAATAATGGAACAGCGAAAAGAGATCGAATATATTGTTCGGATTTAAACTTTAAGTCAGAGACTTGTAGATTGTCTAATTCGTATTGCCATCAGGGAAAAGTAGTGTTTCTTCCCAATGAGGAGGCGTATCCGCAAGAATTAAAAGATTTGTTGTTTGGTGAAAGTGAAATCCCGCGAGAGATAATTTCAAGCCCTGCAAGACAAGAGCTTATGCAAAGAGATTTGGAAAAGTCTTGCCCACATAACCACGCACACGGTTCAATCATTTCTCATTTGTGTGAATGCTATTGTCAGACACAGTTCATGTAGAGAGAAAGAAATGATATTCACTCACGGGCAGTTATACGTTGAGCTGTCACGATGTAATTCCAAAATCCAATGCGATATTGATGAAAACGTAAAAGCAAAAAGAGATCAAATATATGGACATAGGTGATATGACAGAAGTATGTAGATATTGTTTGGATTTAAACTTTAAGTCGGAGACTTGTAGATCGTCTAATTTGTGTTGCCATCAGGGAAAAGTAGTGTTTCTTCCCAATGAAAAGGTGTATCCGCGAGAATTAAAAGTTTTGTTGTTTGGTGAAAGTGAAATCCACATACACGAGTGGCAGAGGCTCAAAGTTGCTGGTGCGTAGCGCAGGTGGGTGGTTTGTGAATAAAGCAAGCAGGGAGCAAAGCCCCCTAGTAATAATAATCATAATCATAATCACATTTTCTAACTGACTTAATCCAGACCAGGGTCGCGTTTGATGCTGGAGCCTATCCCAGCTAGCATAAGGCACAAGGCAGGGACAAACCATGGTGTGCAGGGCACCAGTCCATCGCAGGGTGAACACACAAACACACACATTGGGTGAATTTAGTGTCACCCATTAATCTATACTGCATGTCTTTGGACAGTTGGAGGAAACCAGAGCACCTGGAGGAAACCCATGTAGCCACAGGGAGAACATGCAAGCACCACACAGGCAGGACTTAGAACGGTAACCTCTGGTCTCCTTATGTGAGGCAGCAGAAAACTACAAAATGTCGTCACGATGTCCAAGAAGACTTTAAAATGTCATCATCATGAGTCCCGAGTTTATGAAGGATGTCCAGGTGATGTGACCACAGAGAATCAAGACCTCAGTTCTACATCTCATCTGAAAGATGTCACCACTTTTACAGAATAGTTTCCCCATCATTGCACTGGGACATTGGGATCCATATTCAGAGCACAGGGTTAGCGCCCCCTACTGGCTTCACCAACACCTCTTCCAGCAGCAACCCAAGCTTTTCCTAGATGGTCTCCCATCCAAGTACTAGCTGGAATCAAACCTGCTTAGCTTCAGGTGGATGACCTGTTCTGAAGTGCAGGTGGTGTGGCATAGGACTCTTCCTACATATGTCTCATGACCTACTCTCAAGTAGGACAAACACATATCCCATCCCAGGTTTTAGTGCAGTTCCTAGGAGTTCTTCTGAGATGCTTGATAAATACTGGCCCAGATCTCACTCTAAATGAGAATTTGTGGCAGGGGTTAACAATAATTGGTCACTCACAATCACCATGACACCTGACAGAGCTGGAGTAGTTTGGAAAAGATGAAGAATGGGGAAAATATGGCAGAATCCACATGATAGAGGCAGAGGGAGACCAGAGCACAAGGAATCAAGGCTTGTCGTGGCTACCCAAGGTGCCTCAACTAAATACTGACTTGACATTAGTCTCCATTGTGTAGGTTATCCCACCAAACTAACTCATCCCACGATGACCCTTCCCCATTCTGGCCCATTTATACTACACCCGATGACCTCCTGATGGAGACAGATGACCTCCATTGAACTAATTCTTTGACATCTTCTAGTACTAAATACTGTCCTGTTTGTGTGATTTGGTGTTTTAGATTTCTTATTAATTAAGACCACCTTGCAGAAACCTGTTTTTACTTTATAGAAGTCTTATTCTGTAGATCAGTGATACAATATGGCAAAAGAAATCAATTCAATGCTGTATGACAGGGAAGTCTGAACATGTTCAAGGGGGTTAATACTTTGTACAGGCCCCGTATGTTACACAACATGGTAGCACAGTAGTTAGCACCGACATCTCAACACTCCAGTGTCCCTGGCCCAGTCATGGCCTGTGTCTAGTCCGGATGTTCTTCCTGTGCTCAAGTACTCTGCTTTAGCTCCCACTTCCCAAAGACGTGTAGACCACATTGACTGGCAGCTTTAAATTGGCCACAAGGTGACTTCAGAGGTATCTGAATCAGAGGGCACTGCAATGGGTTGGTGGATTTGTGCCTTGTGCCCCTAATAGAATCCATTTAGCTTCATAATGAATTGATGGACGTTTCCATGGAAAGAATTCAAATTCCCAAACTGCTGTGTCTGTCCTGTTTCACCAGAAAGCCAGCACTGCACAAGCTGCAATAACTTTCTTCATGACGCAAGCTCATTCTTTTTTAGAAAGGCGCATTCGTATTTTTCTAATTAGCAGGAATAGATTGATGGGAAGCGTCTCCAGGAGGATCTCAGTTCTCTGCTCTATTAGCTTCAGAGCTTCTTATTGATTGAAACAGCTCAATTAGGGGACTTTTCATTTAAAGAGTAACTGTCATCTCCAGGAATGCCTTAGAGGGGACTTAAGACTGACGTGTGGAGCCAAAAGAGACAAAGAAAAAGTCATCAACAGATTTCACGAAACGGACCCTGTGATAGACCGTTGCCCCATCCATGGTGTTTCCTTCCTTGTGTCCATTGCTGCTGGGATAGGTTCCAGTCCTCATGACCCAGAATTGGATAAAATGGTCTTGAGATTATTATGGTATGTTACACATGTTGGCGAATATCTCCAGCATTTTGGGATCACATCCAATGTCTGGTTACCATCTATCTAGAGTTTGCATATTCTCCCCATGACCACACAGGCTTTCCTCCCTAATGGTTACGCTGACTGGCTATGTGTGTGTATCTGTGGGTGCCCTGTGATGGCACCCTGCCTAGAGTGAGATCCCTGTTCTCCCAAAAACCCTCTCTCAACCCATCTGCCATTGAGAATTACCCTCCTACTTCCCTTCCGCCATTCCTGTCCAAGACTCCAGAGTGCATAGTCCACAAACACCTCTCCTCTTATCTCTCTGGCAACCACTATTTCATTTATGTTAGGTAGAATGCCCAGAGGGGACTGGGTGGTCTTGTGGCCTGGAACCCCTGCAGATTTTTTTTTTCTCCAGCCGTCTGGAGTTTTTTTTTTGTTTTTTCTGTCCCCCCGGCCATCGGACCTTACTCTTTTTCTATATTAACTAATGTTGTCTTATTTTAAATTTCTTATTTTGTCTTTTATTCTTCTTTTCTTCATTATGTAAAGCACTTTGAGCTACTTTTTTGTATGAAAATGTGCTATATAAATAAATGTTGTTGTTGTTGTACTGTATTATAAAATGGAGTATCGTGTGCTTTTGTAGGGAGTTGTTGGGTGAGGCTTGACGGAGAATGAAAGTTGCAGCACAACACAAAGGAGAATCAAAGGGTTTGTTGTTTAACTCCTGCTTTGTTTGGCTTTTCTTCATCATGTAAGCACTTTCTCAAACTAAGAGGATGAGTCAGCCATGACAGTCTCCATTGTTACAACACAGGAAGGAGTCACCACAGTTCTGGAATCTAATCAGACTCAAACAGAACAAATTCTTGACTCATGAGACTTGGACAGAGAGGCAGTGTGGATGACGGATGGGGCAGTTAGCAATAACAGGGTCACCATTTAAATACTCGGGAGGGGTCTCCCCTCGACTTTCTCGTATACTCAGATATGGGGATGGATATTTGAGGAGCAAACGACAAGATAATGATTATTTTTTTTGTATTATGTAATATAATTCTGTTACTGGATTATTTTCACAATAAGGGGGATCCGCCCCCTGCTCGCTTCGCTCGCCTACCCCCGGCGTTGGGTATCCTGAAATACATTAGTCGAGCTCATTCTTTTTGGAGCCGTGCCCGCTTTGCCCGTGGCATTTCAGACGCGCGTTGTAGGTGCCTGCGTTCATTGATTTTATCCAGCTGGGCTCGTGTTTGTATATCTGTCAGTTGAGGTCGTTCGTTTTGAACCCGTGCCTGCTTTGCTTCCGCAGTGTCAGACGCGCGTTGTAGGCGCCTGCGTTCATTGATCTTATCCAGGCGGGCTCATGTTTGTATCGTACAGCTGTATTGTGTTTGAATTTGGTGTAAAGCGTTCAGCGGTTTGTACAATCCCAAGCAGCACATTATTCCTAACTTCACTCCGCAGTAGTGCCACTCACAATATGGCGGTGACGCCTGCGCCTTCACTCCGCAGTAGTGCCACTCACATTATGGCGGTGACGCCTGCGACTTCCGTTCTGTCTTTATGGACCTGTGGGGCCTCCGTAGCCTCTCACGGTTGACTCTGGGGTGCAGCGCAGAATCCTCTTTTGTGTGTGGCAGTGTCGTTAGTCGTTAGCTATGGGCGCGTTGTTGCTTCATTTCTCATTCACGTTAGTTGAGCTCTTTCGTTGTTGGTCCGTGACTCCTTTGTTCGCGGGTTTATGAGACGCGCGCCTGCGCAGTACGTCTCATGGTCCCATCGCCGTGTCCCTGCGTCCATATCCGGTTTATTCTCGGTTAGTAATATGGATATGGGTATTTGAACTGTGAATTTGAACTAAAAAGATAAATTAATAAATATAGAATAAATACATAAACACATTAGTATGTAAAGTTTTTCATCACTTGGCAGACTCTCTTCGCTTACCTACCTGTAGTTCAGTAGAGACGTTGCCAACTCAGGAACTTTACAAAGTTTGTATCGCTTCGTTGTTAAAACCAAAAGTAATTGATCAGTAACAATATGCTGATCTTGTATGATGACTTAGTAAGTCTCTCGATCAGTGTCATTTTATTTTCAAAAATCAGGAGTGATCTCCCCTCGACTTTCTCGTATACTCAGATATGGGGATGGATATTTAAGGTGTAAACAGCAAGACAATGATTATATTTTTATATTGTGTACATTAAAGAACCATCAACAACAAATCAAATCAAATTAATAATATATTGAACAATTATTACAAAAGTAAAGTTGAATAAATTTGGACTCTGCAGCTGCATGAATAAAAGGTAAATGGAAATAGCCCAAAGGTTGATAGAAATCTACATCTTGTACCTAAAACTTGTATGCAAAATTTGGTTGACTGAAGTGAAAGCGTACTCAAGTTATCGTGTTTCACGCACACACACATAATTCGCAAAAATGGTATTTTCAGACTGAGGGAGGCCTTCAAACGTCGAGATTCATCAAAATGTTGACATCAAAATTTTGGACGATTGCAATACTTTACTTATACTTCATATACGAGAAAGTAAAAAACACATAAACCCAATTTTACAAATATAACCAGGCAATGCTGAGTATTCAGCTAGTAAATGTAAGGGGGAGTCAAGCTAGAAAATGGGATTTATAAGAAAATAGTATGAACCTTAACACGACTAATCATGTAGTTTCTCAATGTCATCTCCACCATTCTCAATGCACTTGTGCCACCTGCCTGGCAGTGCTAGGATTCCAGCAAGAATTAAAGGTTTGGTCTCATCCTCGCCATCACTTGTGCACCCCTTTCTTCACGTCGTCATCATCTGTCTTGAATCGACGACCACCCAGATGTTTTTTAGCGATGCCAAACCTGGCAAATAAGGAGGACCTGGCAATACCTCAAACTTCAGTTTCTCCAGACGAGCCTTGGTGTTCTTGGCAGCGTGCGTGTCGTTCTTTCGCAGCAAAAGGACTCCCTGAGTCACTAACTTGCACTAGTGACTGAATACCCCTTGGCATTTAGTGGTTGCCAATAACTCACAAGTACGAGACCAAACCTTTTATTCTGCTGGAATCCAGGCACCAGTGCCTTGAGAAGGGTGGAGACGACATTGAGAAATGACCTGATCAGATTTGTTAACTCTTTCAGGGCGGATGTCGACTTTTGTTGAAATTCAGGGGTAGAGGACGGTAATCAGCTGTAAATGGTGACAAAACTTGCCGTTATGTTTTAGTTTTATTATCATTGCTAGAAGGAAATTTAGCTTCATTGATTTGACTTTGATTTTCTGCGCGTGCAAGAGTGGCGAAGAGTAAACAATCGACATCTGGCGAGAGGCCAAAGCAAATGCATAAATTAAAACACTAAGTGGATGACACTTTGAGTATTATCGCTGATTCAGACTCGGACTTGTCAGACTCCAGATGTAATGCAAGTGATCTGGAGACGGAGATCGAAAACGAAGGTGAGTGCCAGCATCAGAAAGTGTTTGTGTAGCTGATGCACCAATGGCAACGTTCATCTTGGAAGATCGCCACTTACAATGACAATAGGTACAAACCAGATTGTGTCACACTGCAAATGCCACTGCCACCCACCTGCTATGTGAATTAGACAGCCAGGCAGTCGGCCCACTTCGCATTCCTGCTGACCGTCCTGTGCAGCTGGCAGAGTTGGCGATCAGGTCCCGACAGCAGCCACAGCACACAGCAGCAGATTCTTTATGTTGATTTATGGGTGAGACCATTGCTTTGTATGCTTTTTAGAAAACTGTTTTTTGGAAAAAATATTCTGCCCTGAAAGAGTTAAGGTGTGTTCCATTTTCTAATAAATCCCTTTTTCTAACTTTAGCTTGACTCTCCCTCATGATAATAATATTTATAAAGCTAATAATGTATTTATCATCTTTCTCAATTATTTATTTCACTGCCTTTCCCCAAATCAGCCCGGTGTGCGCCCAAGCGTTCCCTGTGATGGGCTCAGCACTTCTTTCAAAGTTTATTGGCAACCTTGTGTCCACTGTTGCCGGGATAGGCACCAGCCTCCCGTGACTCTCCTCTTGATAACTGGGTTAGAAAGTGCATGGATCATTCAAATGGCTTTAAGTCGTTTAAATAAAATGATTGTCTAAGGTTCCAGATTTCTACATGTGTCTCGTTTCCCGTGTGACTGATTATGAAAGGACACCTTGAGGTCATCTCTTTCGACTTCTGCACCATCTGCATTTTCTAGGTTTTGGTGTCTTGTCTCTATGGGGACGGCGGTCACATTTTTTTTATATTTTTGGCTTCAGGAGGAAGACACAATGTGCTGTGGGTGACAAACCACAAATGTCTGCTGAGCATTCAACAGTAAAAGCCTTTGAACGGCCGTACCAGAAGTCACAATGCTGCAGATGAGCTGTATGGTAAACGAACAAAGGGAAGTGCAACAGAAATGAAAAGAGAATCGAGAACAACGCTGAAGGTCACTTAGGAGGACAGGCCCTCCGGTTCGGGGGTGAATCCAGCAACCAAAGCACATGAGGGTCTCAGGAGCTTTGGGTAAGAGTGATCAGTGGGACTCATATGCTTTATATAGCACCTCTCATCATGCAAATTTCCTCCCACTGTCTGATAATTTTGTTCCACCAATCTCTGAATGCTTTCATTTGTCACCAAAGTAATTCTATATTAAGTGATGAGCAAACACTTCTGAATGTACTTCGCCTCGAGATCAAAAAGGTGGAAATGCTGAGGTGAAATGCACTGAAGACAATGGGAAGGAGAAGGAGTGCTCTCATGAAAAGCCGACAGACAGACAGACAGACAGACAGACAGACAGACAGACAGACAGACAGACAGACAGACAGACAGACGGACCGACAGACAGACAGACAGGCAGACAGACAGCCAGACAGACGTCGGATTTTATTTGTATATATTGTAACAACTCTAAGGGGCGTACCAGCCACCCAACCCGACACAGACACAAGCTAGAGATAGATAGATAGATAGATAGATAGATAAATAGATAGATAGATAGATAGATAGATAGATAGATAGATAGATAGATAGATAGATAGATAGATAGATAGATAGATAGATAGATAGATAGATAGATAGATAGATAGATAGATAGATAGATAGTTTATTAATCCAAAAGGGGAAATTCACATACTCCAGCAGCAGCATACTGATAAAGAACAATATTAAATTAAAGAGTGATAACAATGCAGGTAAACAGACAGACAATATCTTTGTATAATGTTAATGTTTACTCCCCCGGGTGGAAC